>NC_134358.1:441949610-442214610 GCF_048569485.1 Anomaloglossus baeobatrachus | reverse complement strand
GTGGGTGGGGTGCGTGTGTGGGTGGGGTGCGTGTGTGTGGGGGGGGTGCGTGTGTGTGTGGGGGGGGTGCGTGTGTGTGTGGGGGGGTGCGTGTGTGTGTGGGGGGGTTCGTGTGTGTGTGTGGGGTGCGTGTGTGTGTGTGAGGTGCGTGTGTGTGTGTGTGTGTGTGTGTGTGTGTGTGTGTGTGTGTGGGGTGCGTGTGTGTGTGTGTGGGGTGCGTGTGTGTGTGTGTGGGGTGCGTGTGTGTGTGTGGGGTGCGTGTGTGTGTGTGGGGTGTGTGTGTGTGGGGTGCGTGTGTGTGTGGGGTGCGTGTGTGTGTGGGGTGCGTGTGTGTGGGGGGTGCGTGTGTGTGTGTGTGTGGGGTGCGTGTGTGTGTGTGTGTGGGGTGCGTGTGTGTGTGTGTGGGGTGCGTGTGTGTGGGTGGGGTGCGTGTGTGTGGGTGGGGTGCGTGTGTGTGTGGGGTGCGTGTGTGGGTGGGGTGCGTGTGTGTGTGGGGTGCGTGTGTGTGTGGGGTGCGTGTGTGTGTGGGGTGCGTGTGTATGTGGGGTGCGTGTGTGTGTGGGGTGCGTGTGTGTGTGTGTGGGGTGCGTGTGTGTGTGTGTGGGGTGCGTGTGTGTGTGTGGGGTGCGTGTGTGTGTGTGGGGTGCGTGTGTGTGTGTGGGGTGCGTGTGTGTGTGTGGGGTGCGTGTGTGTGTGTGGGGTGCGTGTGTGTGTGTGGGGTGCGTGTGTGTGTGTGGGGTGCGTGTGTGTGTGTGGGGTGCGTGTGTGTGTGTGGGGTGCGTGTGTGTGTGGGGTGCGTGTGTGTGTGTGGGGTGCGTGTGTGTGTGTGGGGTGCGTGTGTGTGTGTGTGGGGTGCGTGTGTGTGTTTTGGGGGAGGTATGTTTTGTGCAGTGTGTGTGTGTGTTGCGTGGTGTGTGTGTGTATATATTTGTGTGTGCGGCGTTTGTATGTGTGGGTGTCTGTGTAGGGCGGTGTTTGTGGTTCCCAGTGTGTGTGTGCTGTGTTGTGCGGTGCGTGTGTGGCAGTGTGTGGCAGTTTTGGGGGGAGGTGTGCACCCCCATCATGCTCCATCCCCCATGCTGCGCACCTCCCATCGTGCTCCATCCCCCATGTTGCGCAACCCCCATCGTGCTCCATCCCCCATGCTGCAAACCCCTCAGAGAGGAGTATAATAGGAGGACTATAATAGGAGGAGTAAAATAGGAAAAGTCCTGAGGAGAGAGGAGTATAATAGGAGGAGTAGTCCTGGGGGGAGAGAGGAGTATAATAGGAGGAGTAGTCCTGGGGGGAGAAGAGTATAATAGGAGGAGTAGTCCTGGGGGGAGAAGAGTATAATAGGAGGAGTAGTCCTGGGGGGAGAAGAGTATAATAGGAGGAGTAGTCCTGGGGGGAGAGGAGCATAATAAGAGGAGTAATCCTGGGGAGAGAGGAGCATAATAGGAGGATTAGTCCTGGAGAGAGATGAGCATAATAGGAGGATTAGTCCTGGGGAGAGATGGGCATAATAGGAGGATTAGTCCTGGGGAGAGAGGAGCATAATAGGAGGACTAGTCCTGGGGAGAGAGGAGCATAATAGGAGGATTAGTCCTGGGGAGAGAGGAGCATAATAGGAGTAGTCCTGGGGGGAGAGGAGGATAATAGGGGGGTGGGGGGGAGTATAATAGGAGGAGTAGTCCTGGGGGGAGAGGAGTATAATAGGAGGAGTAGTCCTGGGGAAGAGGAGTATAATAGGAGGAGTAGTCCTGGGGGGGAGAAGAGTATAATAGGAGGAGGAGTCCTGGGGGGAGAAGAGTATAATAGGAGGAGTAGTCCTGGGGGGAGAGGAGCATAATAGGAGGAGTAATCCTGGGGAGAGAGGAGCATAATAGGAGGATTAGTCCTGGGGAGAGAGGAGCATAATAGGAGGATTAGTCCTGGGGAGAGAGGAGCATAATAGGAGGATTATTCCTGGGGAGAGATGAGCATAACAGGAGGATTAGTCCTGGGTAGAGATGAGCATAATAGGAGTAGTCCTGGGGGGAGAGGAGTATAATACGAGGAGTAGTCCTGGGGGGTGAGGAGTATAAAATAGGAGGAGTAGCCCTGGGGGGAAGGGAGTACAATAGGAGGAGGAGTCCTGGGGGAAGGAGAGTATAATAGGAGGAGTAGTCCTGGGGGGAGGGGAGTATAATAGGAGGAGTAGTCCTGGGGGAGAGGAGTAGTCCTGGGAGAGAGGAGTATAATAGGAGTAGTAGTCCTGGGGAGAGAGGAATATAATAGGAGGAGTAGTCCTGCGGAGTGAGGAGTATAATAGGAGGAGTAGTCCTGGAGGGAGAGGAGGATAATAGGGGGGAGTAGTCCTGGGGGGAGGAAAGTATAATAGGTGTAGTCCTGGGGGGGAGGTATATAGGTGCCCAATGTGTGCGGGGGCGGGGCCGAGCGGCCAATGTGTGCAGAGGGCGGGGCCGAGCCAAGCAGCCAATGCGTGCGGGGGGTGGGCCGGGCCGAGCGGCCAATGCAACGGTTGTCACTGTAATGACGTCATTTTGGAGACAGACAGAATAAGGCAATTATATATATGGATAGCCTAGAAATAATTTAATTCTATAGATATTATGAATGAGCTTTCAGAATTGAGTGGCTGCTCAGTTCTCCATCCTAATCTGACCTCTCAGTAAGGTCTCATTCAGATGTGTATGATTAAAAGGGGTGTTCCAAAGTCAAACTAAATTACCATCTAAATCCCCATCTATTTATCATAATTAAGCCATTTTCTAATATACTTGTATTAAAAAAAATTCCCTACCTACACAAACTGGTATTCTATTGTCTTTCCTATTTCCTGAGTGATGAACTTCGTTTGAGAATCCCAGTGCATTCTGGGATAGTCAAAACGAAGAGTCATCAGAGCAGGGGGCAGAGGCTGCGGTCATTGTCACAGCCTCTGCCCACCCCCTGAAACAAAGAATCATCAGTACTGCTTATTTTCTAGGACTGTGCACATCCCTGCTGTGTCCTCCCTGGTAGCTGTGCACTGTGCAATCTGCACAGTGACAACGAAGGCTCTGTTACCAGCTCTGATCATTAACAGTCAGCTAGCAACAGAGCAGTGTCAATATCTGGCAGATACCAGTGACGTCACTAGCAGGGGAGGCGCTAGTCTCCTGCATGACGGGTAATGACACCGCCGGCTAACTTTTAATGCTCTCCGCTGACAACAAAACTGACACTGTCACTGTGCAGATCACATAGTACACAGCGGACAGAAGGTGGACACAGCAGGAATGAGCACAGAATGCTTCATTTGAGAATCCTAGCATGCACTGTGATTCTCAAACAAATCACCATCAGACAGGAAATGGGGGGAAAAAAACCAACTAAATACCAGTTAGTTAAGGAAGGTTAAGGAATTTTACTACAAGTATATTAGAATATAGCTTAGATTACGGCCCTAGCTAGATTGGGATTTAGATGGGAATTTAGTTAGACTTTGCACCACCCCTTAAAGACTGGATTTACACCACTTTTAAGTCACTTGTCAGTGGCTCAGTTAGGGTATGTGCGCACGTTGCTTTTTACCTGCTTTTTACCTGCTTTTTTGCTGCTTTTTCTTCTGCGCTGTTTAATGCCAAAATGGATGTGTTCTTCTATTCAAGCAAAGTCTATGGGAATTTGGGTTTCTTGTTCACACTATGTTGCTCAAAATGCTGCCTTTTTGAGGCAGAACTTTGGTCAAAAACTCAGCTTTTCAAAGAAGCAACATGTCAATTGTTTTTGCCATTTGGGTTTTGCACTGCAAAGCTGAGTTTTTGACCAAAGTTCTGCAGCAAAAAGGCAGCATTTTGAACAACATAGTGTGAACAAGAAACCCAAATTCCCATAGACTTTGCTTGAATAGAAGAACACATCCATTTTGGCATTAAACAGCGCAGAAGAAAAAGCAGCAAAAAAGCAGGTAAAAAGCAGGTAAAAAGCAACGTGCGCACATACTGCTTTTTTCAGAAGCCCTGAAAAATCAGATTCAGGTTTATCCACCAACATGGCCATTGACTTTAATAAAGTAGATGGAATCACTTCATGTTCTGTATTACCTCATTTTTGGTAGTATCCACCTTTTTCAGGCAGATATCAAAACGGGATTGATGGAAGGCAGATAGATATTGCCAAAAAATAGGCTAAACAGAGCACAAAATGATTATGTATGCTTTTTCAGGACTTCAGCTTGGGGTGTGGTTTCTTCTTTCTTGACTATATGCTACAGAATGGTCCTACGACAGCGAAGAACAGAACACACAAACAGCACCACAGTCCTTAAACTTGTGACTTGTGACTACTTGCTATAACTATTGTAGCTGTAGGGGGAGTAGAAGCATTCATTTCTAGACAAGTAGGAAAGTACCGTGAGAACTGTGAGAATACAAAATATTTGTTCAGCATCATTTTCTGTTGGGTCAGCAGCACCGAGTAAATGCGGTTTCTACTTTTGCTTGAAATAGCATAAAGGCCCATTTACACGCAACGACATCGCTAACGAGATGTCGTTGGGGTCACGGAATTCGTGATGCACATCCTGCCTCGTTAGTGACGTCGTTGCGTGTAACACCTGCGAGCGAGTGTTAACGATCAAAAATACTCACCTAATCGCTGATCGTTCATTTTCATGTCGTTCCTTGTTCTGGACACAGGTTGTTCGTCGTTCCTGAACGATGAACAACACCGTACCTGCGTCCTCCGGCAAATAGTAGGCGTGTCTTTCCTTCGACTGGTCTCTGCCCCCTCCGCTTCTATTGGTCACCTGCCGTGTGACATCGCTGTGACGCCGCACGAACCGCCCCCTTAGAAAAGAGGCAGTTTGCCGGCCACAGCGACGTCGCTAGGCAGGTAAGTATGTGTGACGGGGACTAACTTTATTGTGCGCTACAGGCAGCGATTTGCCCATGACACACAAACGACAGGGGCGGGTGCGATCCGCAGCGGCATCGCTAGCGATGTCGCTGTGTGTAAAGCAGCCTTAAGCCTTTGTGTATCAGATGCTGAATGAACAGCTGAGGATGCTGTAGCCTATAGCTAGGCCTCTGCCCACTGCTGCAGCCTATAGCTAGGCCACTGCCCACTGCTGGCGCCTATAGCTAGGCCACTGCCCACTGCTGGCGCCTATAGCTAGGCCTCTGCCCACTGCTGGCGCCTATAGCTAGGCCTCTGCCCACTGCTGGCGCCTATAGCTAGGCCTCTGCCCACTGCTGGCGCCTATACCTAGGCCTCTGCCCACTGCTGGCGCCTATACCTAGGCCTCTGCCCACTGCTGGCGCCTATACCTAGGCCTCTGCCCACTGCTGGCGCCTATACCTAGGCCTCTGCCCACTGCTGGCGCCTATACCTAGGCCTCTGCCCACTGCTGGCGCCTATGCCTAGGCCTCTGCCCACTGCTGGCGCCTATGCCTAGGCCTCTGCCCACTGCTGGCACCTATGCCTAGGCCTCTGCCCACTGCTGCAGCCTATACCTAGGCCTCTGCCCACTGCTGCAGCCTATACCTAGGCCTCCGCCCACTGCTGCAGCCTATACCTAGGCCTCCGCCCACTGCTGCAGCCTATACCTAGGCCTCTGCCCACTGCTGCAGCCTATACCTAGGCCTCTGCCCACTGCTGCAGCCTATACCTAGGCCTCTGCCCACTGTTGCAGCCTATATCTAGGCCTCTGCCCACTGCTGCAGCCTATACCTAGGCCTCTGCCCACTGCTGTAGCCTATACCTAGGCCTCTGCCCACTGCTGCAGCCTATACCTAGGCCTCTGCCCACTGCTGCAGCCTATACCTAGGCCTCTGCCCACTGCTGCAGCCTATACCTAGGCCTCTGTCCACTGCTGCACCTATACCAAGGCCTCTGCCCACTACGGAACCTATAGGTAGGAATTTACCCACTGCTAAATCTATAGCTAGGAGTCTACCAACTGCTGCACCTACAGCCAAGTCATGTCATCCACTATACTCAGTTGTACGTCCCTCCATTTTGTTATTTTGCCACAAATGCCTGGGGGATTCTATTTTCATTTACTCTGAATGTACACAATTATTCACTTCAGCAGCTTATGTTATTTTGCTTTTTTCAATCCTACTGTACGTTTTACTAAATGCTTTACTGTTTATACTTCTAGGAACTCAAATGAACATTGTGGAGATCAGTTTAACATGTATAGCCTTAGTGAAGGGAAGCTCATTGATAGTCAGGTTCACTATGCTTCGATTTCGATCCTCGACGGATTTTTTTGGTATGTTGATTCATCAACATCTTATCGCGGGTTTTGTGATGAACAGTGTGAAAAAATGAAAAACATTATACTGTATATTGTTCATGGACGACAACTTGTATAATAAATAAATAAATAAAAATAATTTTTAGTTGAATCTAGAGTATTTATTTGGACATAGTGACCCTGACTATGACCTGACATAAGCACGGTTATGCAGTTACTTCTACTAACGTGTCAAAGGGCACCCTCACCTCCACTAATCCAAGAGTGGTGTTCCTTCAGATCAAGGATTCTGTATCTTAAGAGGCCCTCTGGCCATATATTATTAAAAACCCATCCTTAGAATAGGTCATCAGTATCAGATCGATAGAGGCCTACACCCTTCACCCTACCAATTAACTGCTAGTACCGCCATTGGAGGCTGACTAAAACATTGAATGTACCTATTACACAGCTCCATTTAGTGTGTAGTGCCCACCGCTGACTAAGGCGCAGTACACTTGTCTTTTGAAATATATCTAGTAAACAAATAAGCTAGATATGGCCACACTGAAGTAAAAAACTCAACTGAGAAGTAGAATAGAAACAACATACACCACTTCTGCATTTTTTTACGCACTCCTGGTTTTGGCTTACAAATACTGGAGGTAAACAAATAAATCACTAAATACTCAATGTGTGCATGTGACTGAAGTTTCAAAATGGAAAAAAAACAAAACAAAACAAAAAACAGATGATGAACAATAAAAGAAATAGTCATCAGTTTTTTCCATCTAATGCGACAGCAACGTATCCCGCAACATGGCTATCTCTGTGGGATACCAGAAGTATAGTGTGTTCCATACAAATGCTGTCATTTTCTATGTATACTATAACGTATTGTGAGACCTGCTGACAGGCAACATTCAGAGGGTTAACCCCTTCAGCCCCCGGGCACTTTCCGTTTTTGCGTTTTTGTTTTTTGCTCCCCTTCTTCCGAGAGGCGTAACTTTTTTATTTTTCCATCAATCTTGCCATATGAGGGCTTGTTTTTTGCGGGACGAGTTGTACTTTTAAATGAAACCATAAGTTTTACCATATAGTGTACTGGAAAACTGCAAAAAAATTCCAAGTGCGGAAAAATTGCAAAAAAAGTGGGATTGTACAATAGTTTTTGGGATATTTTATTCACCGTGTTCAGTATATGGTAAAACTGATGTGTGGGTATGATTCCTCAGGTCGGTGCGAGTTTGTAGACACCAAACATGTATAGGTTTACTTGTATCTAAGGGGTTAAAAAAAATTCACAAGCTTGTCCAAAAAACGTGGCGCACGTTTTGCGCCATTTTCCAAAACCCGTAGCGTTCTCATTTTTCAGGATCTGAGGCTCAGTGATGGCTTATTTTTTGCGTCTCGACCTGAGACTGTATACTCATAAGAACCATACCTGAAAAAACCGGGAAGAGACCTGTGTCAGCGTCCGTCCGACGGCCGTTTCGGCATAAAATGCCTTCGTCAGGGGAGTGGTTAGTGAGGGAAGTGCAGGAGATTAAAAGGAGGCATCATCCAATCAAAATTGGTGGGCGGTATATGTGACGCATGAGCTGCCTAGCAACCCAGGACGCGAATCACCCGCCGCGTCAAGCATCCCCCGGCGCGTATACTTATGAGTATACTCGCCCTCCTTCCTGGAATTTTCTATGGTCTTGTAATCATTGTGCTTGGTAGGGTTTTCCTAAGCACTGTTTGGTCACACATTGGTGACTATTAGTGTTATCTGGGCAACTCTCAGACTTTTGGTCTATTTATATCTCTGTACCAATATTTACCAACTTCTTTTTGCCATCAATAACCATTTCCTACTCTTTATATATGACCCCAGTTTGTGGTTGTTCCAGTACATACCTGATCTGTATATTCTACTACACACATTTTTGGTTACTCATTTATTGTAACTATGGGTCCATAATGTTTTATGGTGTTTAAACATGCACCTTCATTGTGCTGGGAATTCCTGTTGTCAGAGTCTTTCTTGTAATTGTGCCGCTCACCACCCAAATAAAAGTTTTCCACCTTTCAGCTACTTGGGCTCTGGTCGTTTTTTCCTCTGTTTTTCTAATTTGTGGATGGGACTGGCCCGCTTTTTAGTACACCTGTCTGAACCCGGCCTAAAGCGGGCTTTACATGCAGCGATATCGCAAGCGAGAGTACCCGCCCCCGTCGGTTGTGCGTCACTGGCAAATTGCTGCCCGTGGCGCACAACATCTCTAACACCCGTCACACTATACTTACCTGGCTAGCGACGTCGCTGTGCCTGGCAAACCGCCTCCTTTCTAAGGGGGCGGTTCGTTTGGCGTCACAGCGGCGTCACTCAGCGGCCGCCCAATAGAAGTGGAGGGGCGGAGATGAGCGGGACGAACATCCCGCCCACCTCCTTTCTTTCTCATTCCGAGTGGCCGTAGGTACAATGTTGTTCCTCTTTCCTGCGGTGTCACACATAGCGATGTGTGCTGCAGCAGGAACGACGAACATCGTACCTGCAACAGCAACGATAATCAGGATAGGAACAACTGTACAACAATCAACGATATGGGGAGTATATTTGATAGTTAACCGTTGTTCCTGCGGTGTCACACGCAAGGACGTCGCTAACGAGGCCGGATGTGCGTTACGAATTCCGTGACCCCAATGACATCTCGTTAGCGATGTCGTTGCGTGTAAAGCCCACTTTAGGCTAAGTGTACACAAAGATATTTTTGGTCCGAGTGCTGACTGTGAAAAAATTCATATAGCATTCGGATTAATGTTATTCATTCATGTTGTTCAGAAGGCAGTTCATTTTTTTTCCCATGGACCAAATGCGTAAAAAAAAATAAATAAAAAAATAATCACAGCATGCACAAGTCTTCTCTGTAATTCAGATGAGACTTACAGTGCCCTTGAGAAAGTATTCTGCTCCCTTGATTTTTTCAAGCTTTTCCCACATTTCAGGCTTCAAACATAAAAGATAAAAATGTTAATGTTATGGTGAAGAATCAACAAGTGGGACACAATTGTGAAGTTGAACGAAATTTATTGCTTATTTTAAACTTTTTTTAAAAAATAACTGAAAATTGGGGCGTGCAATATTATTCGGCCCCTTTACTTTCAGTGCAGCAAACTCACTCCAGAAGTTCATTGAGGATGTTGTCCTAAATGACTGATGACGATAAATATAATCCACCTGTGTGTAATCAAGTCTCCGTATAAATGCCCCTGCTCAGTGTTCTGTTTAAAGTACAGATAGCATCATAAAGACCAAGGAACACAACAGGCAGGTCCGTGAGACTGTTGTGGAGAAGTTTAAAGCCGGATTTGGTTACAAAAAGATTTCAAAAACGTTAAACATCGCAAGGAGCGCTGTGCAAGCAATCATATTGAAATGGAAGGAGTATCATATTGCACGCCCCACTTTTCAGTTATTTATTTTTTATAAAAGTTTAAAATAAGCAATAAATTATGTTCAACTTCACAATTGTGTCCCACTGGTTTTTGATTCTTCACCATAACATTAAAATTTTTGTCTTTATGTTTGAAGCCTGAAATGTGGGAAAAGGTTGAAAAATTCAAGGGGGTCAAATACTTTCGCAAGGCACTGTAGCTCTTCAAGTCTATGGGTGAGTAAAAAAAGAAATAGTATCACATACAACTTGATCGTATAGCATACAATTTTTACGGATACACTATAATTCTTTAACATAGGACACCATTTGCTCTTGTAAGTTTTAATAATTGATTTTTAAATACAGGTGACAATACAGATGAAAAATGGTCCATTTCTGGGGGATGAAAATTGGCTTTTTTTTTTTTTTTTTTTTTACACACACTTGCATGAACAGTCTATTGCATATCACTATCCAATCTTTTGAATAGGTGTGACCTGCCATACTCAACAGCGACCATAACACATTGAATGAAGCTGCTTGTTGAGCGACAGAAGCTGCCGGGTGTTGGATCCGCCCATCTGATTATGATACTCCGTCCTATGGAGAGGTTATCAATATATGCCTTGAAAACCTTTTTAAAGTTTAGCTGCCCAGTTTTGTACAAATCCAAGTATGCCGCTCTCTCAGAAAAATGTACAAAAAGGACATTTAGTGCTTATAGTAAGATTCATTCACAGAGTTTGGTTTACTCTAATTACTTCAAGTATTTTCAAACTGGGAAACTGAAATCCACTACCAAGTCTCATCTGAAGGCAGATTATTATATAAGATCAAATATGTAAAAAAAAATAAAAAATTGGATTTACTACTTACTGATACAGGTAAAATATATCTTTGTAATGATGTCTCCAGGAGCCCATCATAACACCGGAGTTCCCTTTGACCTCTACAAAGGACAGGAAACACACACACACACACACACTGTTTAAATCCCTTCCCACCCCAACCACCTCTTTTCAAGTACCATACCAGGATGGGTGCAACACAATTTTATTTTCCACCATCTCCTTCATACAAATGTTAACTTCACACAGGCATAAAGAAGCATTAGGGAGGGATATATGGGTGCTGCCATGATGGGCTCAGCACTAAGGTGGGATAGCAGCCTGAAGGACCTTCCTAGTACAGGCGGTCTGGTGATTGGATAGGACATTAATTTCTAGAGTCTACAAAATGTATTTGGTCCAGTCCAAGTGGCTGCTCTACAAATCTGCTTTCTCTGCCCATGAGGTAGATAACACTCTAGTGGAGTGAGCCCTAATTTCTACTGGGGGAGCCTGATCTGCCAGAACGTAAGCTGACTGGATGGCAGACTTGATCTATCTGGCCACGGTTGATTTTGAAGCCTTTATGACCCTGTTCCTACTGGACCCTGGTGTAGGAGATTTTTACTAGACTGAGGAAGATTGGTCCTTTCCAAGCTAGGCTCTTCAGCAGGGAAAACCAGCTTCGTCAGAGTCCTGAGGGTGAAGTCCAGGTTCTGAGTTAACTCTTGCTGAGAATCTGCTGCCGGAAGGAACTCATCTAAATAGGGTACTATTGTCACCCCTTTTTCCCTGAGGAGGGCTACTTCTTTAGCCACCAGGTTTGTAAACGTCCAAGGAGCTGAGGACAGGCCGAAGGGGAGGCATTGGAACTGGAAGTGGAAAACACAGTCTTCCCTCACTGGGGCACACCTGAGGAACCTCTGGCAGGATGGTTGGATGGCTACATGATAATATGCCCCCTTTAAATCTATTGTGGCCATAACCGCATCTTTGTTTAGGAGAGAGATTGTAGATTTTATCAAGTCCATACGGAATTTTTTGTACCTGACCCATCTGTTAAGTGGTTTCAGGTTTATAATGGTCATGAATTCCCCTGAGTGCTTTCTCACTGAGAAAAGGAATTGTTCTGCTATCAGGACAGGGACAACTGCTTTTGATGTAATCAGTTTCTCTACAACTGCCCAGAGATAGCTGCAGGTAGCTGGAGATCGGGGTTTTGTAACAATAGAATTTTTCCACAAACCCCATGAAAACTTTAGGTGGAGACCTTCCCCCATCGTCTGTAGACTCCATTGATTGGAGGATATCTGCTGCCAAGCTCCTAGAAAATTCTGCAGTCTTCCTCCAATAATGTTGGCTTCATGATCTTTCTGGACCTCACCTAGAGTCAAAGTGGGGGTTCCTATCTCTTTCTACCTTCGGGTAGCTCCATCTACCCGTTTTCCCTTTCCCTTTATATTCTCTATTCTGAAAGGGACGAAATCTGTGGGAGGGTAAGTGTCTCCGAGGTTTTTCCTCAAGGAAACACCCTTTTTTGTCAGATGCTTCTCTGGAGTCTCATCTAGAGCAGGCTCAAATACCCAAAACCTGAGAAGGGGATGGAATAAAGTTTATTTTTCGAGGCGCCGTCCCCTGACCAGGTCTTAAGCTAGACCAGCTGGTGAGCGGAATTAGTCAGGGCGTTGTTTCTGGCTGCCAATGCAATGAACCCCATAGTCATCTTTAAAAGAGAGGGAGTCTAGGATGGATTCTCTTGGGGCCTTATTCCTTATATGGGTTTCCAGATCTCTCAGCTATAGGGACATCGACATGGCTACCAAGATGGCTTCTATATTTGATTTAATTATTGCAGCCGAGGCTTCCTAAGCTTTCTTTAGAAGATAATCAACCTTCCTATCCATCGGATCCCAGAGATCCAAGAAATCCTTGAAGGGAATGGACGTTTTCCTAGCTACTGGACCAATCTTGGGAACTTCCTCCCAAGCCTTGATGTCCTTGGGTTCAAAGGGGAGACGTGCCGTAAAGTCCCTGGGAATCAACAACTTCTTCTCAATGTCTTCCAACTCTTCAAGGGTCATGGCCCTTACATGGTTATTTATGGGGAAGACCCTGGGCCTTGGAGACCTTAGTCCCCAAAACATCTCATCCTGTACGGATCAGGGTTTCTCAGTCTCTTCCACCTTCATGGTTCTTCGGACTGCTCTCAGAAACTCATCTGTATTCGCAGACGAGAAAAGATACTTATTCCCCTCCACCAAGGTTGGTTCTTGGACTTCTTCCAGTCTAGTCAGAGTCCGATTCCGTGGAATGGTCCTAGTCTTCAGAAAGGATTCCCCATGCTACCATCTCGGCCTCTTGCAAGGGTTCGTCCGTGGTTCTTGAAGGGGAAGCAAGCTGGACATTGTAGCCTGCACCCACTCCTTGATCATAGACCGCTTATCAGTTAGGAGGACCGAATGCTCCTCTGACATGATCTTCACTATGCAGGGGTTGCAGAGTTCCTTAAGACAGGTGTCCGCCAATTTCCCGTGGCATACTGCACATCTTCTTGATTTCCCTGATGCTTTCTTAGCGGAGGTCTTCTTGGGGATGGTGCCAGATCCTGTCGAGGAATCATTTCCCTAAAGATGCATAAGGGGACTCCGACACGTTCCTCTCAATTTTTTTTTTTTTTTAATTTATTTAAATCTGAGCTAGCATATCCTAGCCCCTGGCACTTACGTGGACCTGGAGCACATATGGGGGAGAGTCTGAGCGGGTGGCTTCCTCCATATTTTAGTGTCAGGATCACTGTGGACTAGGACTACACGGGAATCTACAGCGCCTGCTCCCCCCCACTCCAGGTTTATATTACCTGCTCCTGGGGGCGCCTCTTGGTCCAGATCCTGCATCCAGCGTTCCATTCAGGAACGCCCGCTGCCCTCCGGCCCTGCATCCCCAGTGAGTCGCATACTTGCGTACTCTGTCCTGTACAGGGACAGGAAAAACACTGAGGAGGTTGGGTGGGAGGGGCTTTTAACCTATTGTGTGTGTTTCCTGTCCCTGTTGAGGTCAAAGGGTAACTTCGGTGGTGCTGTCATGTGGCGTCTTGGAAAAAATAGTAAGAAAAGACTTTTTTTCTCTCCAGTTTTTCTTTAACTTTCTAATCTACTTCAAATTAAATATATTTAACAATTCAATCTAGGCTTGTTAGCAAATTACATTCTTGTTTACATTCAAAATCTGAAAAGTCTTGATCATGTCCTGGGCTCCCAAATGCATACAATACAAGGAAAGCATTACAGAAATGTTACTGTCAATTTTCATTCTGGAGGTAGCCTCTATTGACACCCAAAGACTTTCTTACCATGAGACACTATTTTTAGGCCTGCAGAGTTTCGAAGCAATGTCAGGATCAGCTCCTGACTTATGTAGCCTAGAGTTTACTGTATTTCTCTTACTTTATCTGTGTATAGTCCAGTGTGACTTTAACAGGGTTAATCAGTAGGTAAGTACCAGTTGTAGTCTACTCGAAGACCACCAAAATGGCACACACAACTATGCAAGAGTTACATTTTCAATTAAAGCTTGGAGTTTTACTTTACTAAATGTGGATTAAACTTACAACCATACATTACTGTATTCCTAAAGCTCTAATCATCTGAAAGATATTTGCTTTCAGGAGGCTGAAAACCTATGTGATTACCATCAGCTCTGCCATCTTTGATGTCCATACACCCAAACAAGGCACATGGGAGAAGTACAATAGTTTCCATAGGGCAACATCTTTAAAAGGGATAACTTCCTTGCAAGAGATCCAAAATGCCGTAAACATTTGAGTTTTGTTGACAGGGAACTTCAATTCTTCACTCCTTAACCCAGTTCTTCAAAGCCTACTGCTGCCTATAGAGTGCATGTGTAAATAATGGACATGGAAGACTCCGTGTACCTATAAACCAACTGGGAGGTAGACCCCCTACCGCATCCACTAAGAAGCAGAGGGGTGAAGTTACAAGTAAATTCTCATATCCATATCCAGCAGAAGTGGAAACAGCTACAGAACGCTGTGGAAGTGGTCATGTGACTACCACATCCATTGTTCATTCGTGGGAAATGTATCCACAACTGTTTTTAGAATTATACAAATTTTCACAGATAGTGGCTGACCCATTTCAGTTGCCAGTGTGGAAATTGTGATTTTTTTTTTTCATTCATTTATTTTAAATGTGATAGAACCATGTATGGCTGGCAGCTAATTGCTCACTCATATGGAACCATAATAGGACCACGTGCATAAAGTAAGTTTCAATACAAATACATAATATGTAAAAATGATATGGGTGGGGATCTGACTATGACAAGTATATGAACTTATTGGATATTATATTCCAACATATAATGTAGTTTGGTCATCTTCTACACTTCTGTTAAAATTGTACATGACTTTGGCAGATGCCTAGGGGAGTTTGTGCTCAAAGTTAAAAGGCCATTTGTGAGGTTGGACACAGATGTTAGCGGAGAAGGTCTGCAGGCTGGCATTTCAATTTGCCCCAAATGTTCTCAATAGCTAAAAAGAGAGGAATATGCACAGACCTCAGGGTCCACCACACTAAACTTGTCTTTTGGACCTTGGCTTGAACACATGGGCACAAACATGCTGGAAGAGTAAAGGAAATAAACTTGGAAACATACAATTCTCTAAAACAACTCAACATGCACTATGATTAACCTACCCTTCCTGGAGAGTAAGGCAATGTGCCCACGGGACAACGTACCTGCGGACTTTACCACAAGTTTGTCTGCAGGTTTCACGCAGCTACTCCCTGGAATCCGCAGCTATCCACTGCTGTGGGATTCGAGCATTTTTGTTGCGGTAAACCTGAGGGACATATGCGGAAATACCTATGGACGTCCCGCCCTCTATCTCCATATTGGAAAGGGATATCCGCAGATATTTCCGCATGAAAAATTGACATGCAGTTACGTGCTCCTGAGGAAAAAACTGCACATACCACAGCATTGATCTAGCACTCCCCAAATCCCATAGGATAACATTGAGAGTGTCTGTACTTGCATAAACCTGCGGATTGATCTGGAAAATCCAGATAAATCTGTGGGTTTTCCACAGCAAAATCTGCGGGTACGTTGTCCCGTGGGCGCATAGTCTTAGGGGCCTAGCCAAAACCCTGGAATGTCTATTTCGCCATCACTCCAAAGTTTACAGCATTCAGGTAAACTAACATTCAAGATATCTCTCAAATCCAGATCTAACAGGCAGAGAGTGACACAGGACTCGCGTTTGCAGAGAACACATTTCCACGGATTTAAAATCCAGTGGCATTTTGCGTTACACCCTTCCAGCCAATACCTGGGTATTTCACATGGCGAACTTCCACTTTTGTGCAGTTGCTTGACCATAGAAATCTTGAGGCTCCTGATGGAGTGATCAGAATTATATTACTTCTAGAGACAATCTAGCTCTAAAGCAGGCTTTACACGCTGCGACATCGCTCAAGCGATCTCGTTGGGGTCACGGAATTTGTGATGCACATCCAGTCGCTTTAGCGATGCCGTTGCGTGTGACACCTATGAGCGATTTTGCATCGCCGCAAAAACGTGCAAAATCGCTCATCGGTGACAGGAGGGTCCATTCTCAAATATCGTTACCGCAGCAGTAACGAAGTTGTTCCTCGTTCCTTCGGCAGCACACATCGCTCCGTGTGACACCGCAGGAACGAGGAAGCTCTCCTTACCTGCCTCCCGGCCGCAATGCGGAAGGAAGGAGGTGGGCGGGATGTTCGTCCCGCTGATATCCGCCTCTCCGCTTCTATTGGGCGGCGGATCAGTGACGCTGCTGTGACGTCGCTGTGACGCTGAACGAACCACCCCCTTAGAAAGGAGGCGGTTTGCCGGTCACAGCGACGTCGCAGGGCAGGTAAGTAGTGTGACGGGTCTCGGCGATATTGTGCGCCATGGGCAGCGATTTGACCATGTCGCACAACCGATGGGGGCGGGTACCCACGCTAGCGATATCTGTGACGATATCGCAGCGTGTAAAGCAGCCTTAAGGCAACAGAGCTTTTTAGAATGGTCATGCCTTGCTCCCTCTACCACTTTATGAATTTGTGACATTAACTACTTTGTGGCTGAGCGGTTTTAGATAATTCCACTCATCAGTAATGAGTGTGGCTAAAACACAATAATTAGGAGGGGTGCTCTGCTATAGCTTTATACAGCACATCATATTTATTTGTATAGCATTATACAGCTCTTTACAATTCAGAGGACGTAGTCATAATACAATTCTGTGCTTGTGCCTTATAAGATACAGCCTATTTTTCTATTGATTTTTAGATGACAAGAAATATAAATAGTTCCTTTAATCAAGTAATTTTTTTGTAGGATGCCAAGGTACATGAAAACCGCTGAAATGCTGGATATCAAACTGGCTGGGGCTTTCATCTTTACCATGTGTTTGATGTGTTCCATCTGGAAGTTTTGTACAAGTTTAATATCTGAAAATTTCAGCTGTGTTTCCATGTATCTCTGGATTCTACAAACGCTATTATTCCCTAACGAGGCCTGGCATCCTCTGTGGAGGATTCCTAACAACGGCTGCATTTCCTGAAGTGCTTTATAGCAGCATCTACCTACATAAGCGCAATGTGAAGAGGTGAGCCTCTCTGATATAACTTTGAGGCATTCTAATTATCTAAAATTAGCAACAGTTTCAGTGCCTTTATTTCATATTTCTATTGCCTTCGGAATAAAATTTAGGGTAGGTAATCAATATGAAATCAAAAGGGGCTATCACCATGGTACTATCACTCAAATGATCTACGAATAGATCGACAATATTGTCATGCCCTTGGTCACGGGTTAGATCTCTCCTGGGCAGGAAGATTGCTGTTCTCCCCGCACCTCCATTCCTGCCACTGGTCCGGTCCCCACTGCTGGCTCCATCTCTACCAGGCAGGGAGACCGGCGTTCTAGCTGCAGCCCTTCTGTGCCCATCTCCACTTCACCTACACAGTGTGCCACTCACCCTGCCTACAGTGCTGAGAATTCAACTGCCTGCTTCTCCTCCTGGAGCCTGCGTTCTGAGCAGGTCCTCTGGGAGCACGCTTAGGTGGCGTGCCGCACTCTGCTGAGATTTAAGGGGACATTATACCTGTTCCTTGTTGTACTCTAATTCTGTTTGCAGAACGGCTGTGTTTAAAAGGCACCTTTTCCATATGGGAGGTGCCTGGGCAATGTGTTCATTTCTTTGGAGAGTTGCTAGTTTTCTGGCCCTCATCTGCAGCATGCTGTGCTTTCTGACTATGCCTGGTCTTGCTGTACAATATACTTGCCCCTCTCTCTTCACAGAATCCTCAGCTGTCAGCCTGTTATTCCTGGCTTCGCTGCATGTTCCGGATCCCACTTCTTGCCGATTTAACCCTTTTTGGTCATTACGGAACCTTCCAGATTCTTTCAACAGCTCGATCCGCATCGCCAGGATGGTGCTGTAACGCCTGCCTGGAACCACAGACTCAGACGGACTGCAATGAGGGAAGCCACTCACCTAGCAGGACCCCCAGAACCCTGAAACCCTTTAACCCCTATACAGGAATTTGGAATTACACAGGGCCCTGGAGATCACTACCTGTGGAAGGCTGCAGTCCGAGAGAGTAGTCGTCAGGCAGGGTCAAACCAGGAATTGCAGAACAGGGACAGAATCAGTAGGTAAGGACGTAAACCGAAAACAAGCAGTGGTCAAATCTGGATCGGGCAGCGAGGTACATAAACAGCAGGCAGGAGAGGTAGCCAGGAAACAAGCAGAGATCAGCACACAGGAATCGCTATACATATAACACAGGAACTAGGAATAGAACTATCTCTGGCAGTGCTCAGATGACAGGAGGGGGAATAAGAAGGGTGTGGTGTCTTCCCATTGGCTGCAGGTGAATGCTGGCAACTTCAACGGAAGACACATGCCACCTACAGTCAGCCAGTGGTACTGCAGGTTCCAGGGAAACCCAGCCTAGTGGATGAGCGGAACCTGCGCTCAGCAGAGCCACGGGCACTGACTCCTCTCCGATCACCAGCACTATCCATGGCGGGAACACGGCGTCACCTGGTGATCAGAGCAGAAGTCGCAGGAGCGGACTCCGGTGGGGACATGACAGGTGCAGACTGCAGAGCATTCTGGATTCTTCCCACTGACTGAGACAGTATTCCACAACTTAGATTGTATTTCTACGGTCTGTACAAGTAGTCCCTCTAGTCCGGGATACGCGGCTTCTAGACTTTCCGGGGCTGTGCCAGGATAATCCGTGTAAAGGGGATTCCTCACTGGTTGCTCTTCCAGGAGAGTTCAGTATCGTGACCCAGAGGTGCCTCTCTCTCAGCCTCTTTTTCCTTGGTTCACAGTCTTATTAAATAAACATCTCAGCCCCCCTTTAAAGATCATGACAGTTGTTAAATGGTCTAAAGTACATGGCTATTCCTGCACCTTCCCAATGAGCATGTCAACGTCACAAGTCTTAGAAAAGTAATGCCACAGCAAACCAGTATTGCAAAAATGGTGCGGTTTCTTAAATGGGTTTTCCACTAATAGGACATCTCCTCATTCCACATATTTTGTGCAAGTAAAGTAATAAAGCCCATAAGCCCCTCCCATACCGGCGCCATCCAAACTTGCAGTGCCAGGGCTCACGTGGAATTGTGATAGGCGAACCCCACCTCCATTCAACTTCGGCTTCAGTCTCGTTGCCTCCAGACTTAAGAGGTCAATTAACAGGAAGTGAGCACAGCGTCTGTGCTCACTTCCTGTTGATTGCTCATTTGGTCTGAAGATGGGAAGACAGAAGCCGGCGCTGATTGGACGTGGAACTCGCATGACATCACAACCCCACGTGCCCCCCCGCCATAGCGATTCCGGACACACCGCCAGAAGGGCAGGAGGAGGAGAGTATAGGATTTTTTATTTTACTTGAGGAAACGTGGCATAAGAAGGGGTTGTCCTAGTGTCTACCCTTTAATGATAATAGTCACAGCATAGATTGACAAATTTGTAGCGCCATTGATATTTCCGCAACTTCTGCATGACATTCTGGAACTCTCATCCACCTTGCTTTTACTGGGGGAAAAAAAGTGAATTTTTCATCTACTGCGTTTGCACCCTGTGGGAATTTACCGTTAGATATTGGTAAAAAGCCATATAACATTTACTTGTCAGTAAAAAACAGCTGAGAATAAGATGTTAAACTAACAAAATACTACATATTCCACAGCTTTGTACACAACATAGTGGCTTATATCACCGGATTCATAAATCATTCTGACAAGACTTATTTTGTCTTTTTCCCCATTCTTGGCTATCACAGCATAATACGTTTTTTTGCTCACATCATCTAAATCCCGTGGATATGTTTACTACAGAAATAACAAACAAGGGATCCCACACACAATATATCATGATAAATGACATACAACCATACACTGCAAAAGTAGATCATCCACATTATGCATCACAATTTATGCCGTAGCATACCCTGAAACAATGTGCAAGAGTATTGTCAAGAAAGTATAGCCGGCATCAATCACATTGTATGAGACAAATGCCGGAGTAAAAGGAACAGGAATAATCAGTGCCGTTATATGATTGCAACATATCTTTTGGAAATGAAAATCAAAGAAAAGCGACGTAAAATATGCCTCTCAGCCCGTCAGTCTTGTCTCATTACTAACTTTTAGTAACAGACATACGCTGAACTTTCTGTGAACCTGGATACTTTTTCCAGTGCTGCCAGCAAATGATTAGAGTACTTATGTCCTATCATTTGCGGCTTTCTTCGTATATGTAGTTACCTACACCACGGATGTCACGAAAAAAAGGTCCGTTAGCCATTTTGTGGCTTTACATATGGAATAGATTTTATCAGCCCACAGTTACTGAAATGTTGTGTAGGCACATGTAAGTTTAGCACTCACCAACATCAAGAAAGAAGTGCAAGGTCATCAAAATAAAATATTTTTTATCAAAGCGACTTTAGAATAAAACTAGAGGCATATCGCTTAAATAACACTACTTACATATATAACTAAACAGACGTTAAATGCTTTTAAACACCTTTAAGGGGTATTCCCATCTCCAAGTTCCTATCCCAATGTGTAGCAAGTGCAATAATAAAAATATTGGTAAATACTAGGGATGATCGAATACTTCGATTATCCAGCTTCGCGAATATTTTCCAAATATCTCACCACTATTCGCGAATATTCGATGCGCAATGTAAGTCTATGGGAAACCCGAATAACAACTATTCAGGCTTCCCATAGACTTACATTGCGCACTGAATAGTCCAATAGCGGCGAGGTATTTGGAAAATATTCGCGAAGCCGGATAATCGAAGTATTCGATCATCCCTAGTAAATACCTCTAATAAGAAGTGTAGTATAGTTATCCTGATTAGCTTTTGCCTCTTACCTCATGTGCAGGGCATTGCAACCTAGGTATCCATGAGTACGTCCACTCATAGCGACAGTTGCTCATGGTCATAACCATGAATATTGCTCTGCACAACTTTCAAAATAGGCCCATTCAAAAATAAAAACTATGATTTCTCAGAATATGCGCCACAAAAACAAAAATGATCATTTATAAAATCAAAAAAGGGAGGTTTTTATACAAAGTTAATAAAAAAAAAAACCTTTTTATTTTTTTTGTAAGTTATAGTAACGTAATCATATGGACATACAATGAACAATGTTAAAGTGAACCTGTCAGGTGCAATATGCACCCAGAACCATGAGCAGTTCTGGGTGTATATTGCTAATCCTGCCTAACCGTCCCTGTATACACTAGCATAGATAAAGAGATCTTTAGAAAAAGTAGTTCTAAAGATCATTTCTTATATCCTAATGAGGCCTACAGCTAGTCGCAAGGGCTTGAGTTTCCTTGTCGGCGACCTTAGCATGTTAGCACGCCCCTGTGGGCGGGATACCATGCTAATGAATGCGCAATTGCGCAATTTCACCGCACATACCTCACTGTTCATGGCAGCCGGCGGAGGATGGATGCGCACTGCACATGATGCGGAGTCCCCTGGACGTCTGATCATGCACACTAAATTGATGCCAGGTGTAAGCTTCCCAGCTTCAGTTAGGTACAGTGCACATGACCAAAAGTGCTGAGGACTCCAGAACATGTGCAGTGCGCATCAATCGTCTGCTGATCGCCATCAAGAACGAGGTATGTGCAGCGCCACTGCGCATTCATGAGCATGTTAGCACACCCCTGTGGGCGTACTAACATGCTAAGGGGGCCAACTAGCCAAGGAAACTCACGCCCTTACGACTAGTCCCTGGCCTCATAAGCATATAACAAACGATCTTTAGAAATACTGTTTCTAAAGATCTCTTTATCTATGCTAGTGTATACAAGGACAGTTAGGCAGGGATTAGCAATATGTACCCAGAACTGCTTGTGGATCCGGGTGCATATTGCACCTGACAGGTTCCCTTTAAAATGAACTCAATATGCAAATCTTAAAAAAGTGCTTTTTTGCTACCTCAATTCTAAAATAGTTTGGACATGGTAAAATTTAAAGAAAACAAGAATACAATTATTTGGAAATCTCTTACAGCTTTATTTTATTCACAACAGAACATAGAACACAGATCAGAAGGTGAAAGTTAAATATTTTTCAATTTCATTTGAAAAGAAAAAAAACTAACATTTACAATTTGATGGCAACAACAAATCCTAAAATAGCTGGGACAAGGTAATAAATGGCTGAAAAATAAGTGGTGGTAATGAAAAACATGACTATATAAAAAAAGCGTGTTAGGGAGGCAGCGTCTCTCAGGAGAAAAGATGGTCAGAGTTTCACCAATCTGAAAAAAAACAAAGTCTAAAAATTTGTAGCAGAATTTTAGAAATCTACTCCTCAACAGGGCAAACGTCAGCACCGGGCACACCTGGGTAAGTACAGGGGGCCCTGGAAAGCCGGGGAGGGGGGTTTCAACTCATGGTCAGCAGGAGCAGGTCACCATCTTTCTGTGGCACCTAGGCAGGTTTCCGGGTACCAGAAACAGTGATCCAGAAGGCAACCGCAGTTTGCTGGCTGCCGTCCCTTTAGCGCCACTGAGAATGCGCCCAGAGTGTACATTGTGTTGGTGGAGCCAGCGCGCAATGAGCTCCTGTCCCACAGATGAAGAGGAGCGGCTGCCGGCTCACAGTGTCCTCCAGTGCTGCCTGCATGTGCCCCCAGTTTCCCCCAATATATGTATGGCCCCCAGCCCCTGAGTCTCCCAGTATGTATATGCCCCCCAGCAATGTGCATATTCCCCACTGGCCCCAGTAATTTGTCTGCCTCCCACTGGCCCCAGTAATGTGTATGCCCCCTACTAGCCTGAGTAATCTGTATGCCCCCCAATAGCCCCAGTAATGTGTATGCCCCCCACTGCCCCTAGTAACATGTATGACCCCCCCAGTGCTCTCTATGCCCCAAGTCCCTCCTGTGATGTATATACTGTAGCCCCCCCAGCCCCTTTTGTGATATATATAGAGCAATCTCAGTATGCACTGTGCGGCCATGTCTACTAGCAGTGATGCAGCCGGGCTGACACAGTAACAGTATTAAAAGCACAGTGTTGGCCTGGCAGTGTCACTACTAGTAGACATAACACAGTGCACGGTCATGTCTGTTAGTGACGTCCATCATGCAGTGCACCCTGCACACAGCCACATGCCCGGGAAGAGCTGGACAAGAGACAAGCGGGGAGGTGAGCGAGGCTGCTGCCGGCTTCCCCATATTAATAATATCTGTAATGTGTCTGTATGTATGATGTGTATCTATGTATGTCAGTGTGTATGACTGTGTATATTTTTAGGTTTGTTTATATATATTTTTGTGAATTTGTCTTCAAATATGTACATATATGTATGCCTGTATGTGTCTGTGTATTTGCGTGTCTGTGTGTACATGAAGCCCACTGAGATTCTTTTGCCCCAGGCCCACAAAAAACTTGACAGCCCTGCTTCTCAACATTAATACTTCAAAGATTTTGAATATTTCCCTACCTACAATACATATCAAAATATTTAGTGATTCTTGAGAAATCTATATGTATAAGGAAAACAGAAGGCGGTCAATATTAGATGCTTGTGATCTACAGACCCTCAGGTGGCACTGCAACACAGGTATGATTCAGCAAATCACAGCACAAGGTTAGAAACACTAATGTTCACATGCGGCATTTTCTTTTTACCACAAAGATGCAGAGTTTGTGTCCCATAAAAACGCAGCACGGCAAAAGCACATCAAAAACGCAGTGCGTTTGACACGTTTTTACAGCGTTTTGTCCAATGCTTTTTTTTTTTTTTTTTTTTTTTAAGTCAAATCTATTGACTAGAGGGCTAAAAAAACATTGGAAAAACACAGAAATAATTGACATGCTGCATCTTCAAAACTGCAGCCAAGATGCAGCCAACAAAAGATGCACAGTGTGTGGACAGCAAAATAGAAATCTCAGACTTTGCTGTAGAAGGAAATGCATGCACTTAGGTGCATCTTTGTGACCTAAAAAACGCACCAAAAGATGCCCTGTGTGAACGTAACCTAACAGAAGTCGTGGTCTGGCCCGCCCTGTAATCCACAAATGCAAATTAAAACTCTATTATGCAAAGAAGCCGCCATATATCAACATAATCCAGAAATGCTGTGTCTTCTCTGGGGCAAAGATCTTGTACAATTAAGGAGGCAAAATAGAAAACTGTTCGGTGGTCAGATGAATCAAAACTTACAATTTTTAGGGAAACTTTTTTTAGTTCATTGAAATACCTAGTTCTGCAGATTCAAGACAAGAGGGACCATCCAGCTTGTTATCAACTCAGAGGTCAATAGCTAGAATCTGATGGTATGGGGTTTCATTTTTGACTGACATAAGCAGCGTCTCATGAAAGGCACTATCAATACTGAGAATTACATACAGGTTTTAGAACAACATATGCCCAAAACCAGACAACATCTGTTTTGAAGGCCTTGTATATTTCAAGACAATGCTAAGCCACACACTGCATCCATCACAACAGCATGACTTTGCGTTTAAAGAAAAAAAAATATTTGGTGATTAACTGGTCATCTGCAATCTGAATATTTCACCAATAGAAAACATTTGGTGCATTATAAAATGAAGAATTCAGCAAGGAAGATCCAGGACTGTTAGTCCTGACAGCAAGTTAATTTTTTTCCAAAAGAAATGGAAAAAATGTTTAACTTTCATCTTCTGATTTGTGTTCTGCTCTTAATAAAATATAGCTACAAGTTTTCCAAATCTTTGCATTCTTGTGTTTGTTACATTTTACACAACGTCCAACATCCCAAAAATAAATGCTCTCATTCAGTTACATCTACAGGAAAAAAAAAGCAATGGTTTGTTCCTTTGATTAACAGCATTTTCTAGAAGTGCTGTAGTTAAATATTGCTATAAAAAGTTAATACAAAGCATTTTCATCTTTAACAATATTGGCGTGACTAAGGTTTTTCCCAAAGTACAGCAAGAATTTGCAATGTGTTTTCCTTTTGAGTATTTTTCACTTACACTTCCCTATTGTAATGGGGGTGGGGGTTCTCAGACACCTCCATTTACTAATCTAGGACTTAGTGGCAGTTGTGGGCTGCTATTAACCCCTTATTACACAGATTGCCACCACCCAGGGAAATTGGGAAGAGCCAGATAAAGTGGCGGGCTTGTCATATCTAATGGATGCGGCAATCTTGGGCGGCAGCAGGCTGCTATCTTTAGGCGGAGGGTGGCTAAATAACCATGCGTCTCCCAAGCCTGAGAATGTAGCACCCAGCTGTCAGGCTTTACCTTCGCTGGTTATCAAAATTGGGGTGGGACTAGACGCTGTTTTTTTAAATTATTTATCTAAATTTAAAGAAAAGAAAAAAAAAGCTGCATGTGGTTCCTTTTCTTTTGATACTCATCGAAGATAACTGCACGCCTGGGGGCTGCAGCCTGTAGCCATATGCTTTATCTTTGCTGGGTATCATAATATGTGGGGGACCCTGCACAAAATATTTTATTTATTTTTACACCACTATAGACGCACATAACGTCTGTGATTGGAAGCGGTCAGCTGACATGCTGCCACTCAAGGTGGGGGCGCCTTGACTGCAACCAATCACAGATGCCAGTCGGCAGTGAAAGCAGTGCATATGCAATGAAGGTAAATAAGTGGCCCTGAAAGTGAGTGAGCGGCATGGAATCAGTTAATTACAGCCCGCTTGCTCCTATACTGCTATCACTTCTACCACCATTTTTAATTGCCAGATTCTGGTCTCCATAGACTTTTAGGGGGACCAGCATCCCGCCAGATAACCAGGATCAATCCTGGGCTGGAACAGTTTTTGTTTTGTTTTGTTTTTTTACCCTGTTAGATATCGTTAGTCCCGGTTATCTGCAAGTCCACCCATCACTATTATCTCCACAAAGGAGAAGGCTAACTAACAGATTTAGACAAATTTGTGAACAACATTTGAGGGAAAAAGGCCTTTATGGTACATAGAAAAAGAGATTTATATCTTTGAGCTCAGCTCATTAAAAAAAAAAAAAAAAATATTGGAACAAAATCAAGTCTTGCGTTTATATTTTTGTTCAGTGTAGTTTGGTTTATTGCAAACAGCAGAAAGTTACTTTAAATTTTGCTAATAAACCCAACTTGTAATGGGGGATGGGGGGGGGGTTCAGTGATTTTAACTGCAACTGTACGAAGTTATTCTCTCACAGGTGAGCAAAAAGATTCATAGGCCCTGCAAACCTACAGATGCCTGCAACATCCCTAGTGCCTCTTCTGAACAGGTCACTGCAACGTCATCGCGGTGTTGCGCGACACACACGACATTAGAGTGGCCTACTAATCAGGGAGAAGCACAGGGGATGTCCCAGTGATGACTTGGTTTGCAGTGCTCTGGTCCAGAGACCATGGACTACTGACATGGCTGTTGGACCAGGGCCCGGCAAAGCTTTACAATCTACTGTTAATATAACAGGGAGGGAGTTACTTCCTTATTAGAGGCAGGGTCCGCTCCTGTTTCAGTAACAGTCTAAAACTAAACAGCAGGTAGAATGGCTGTAATAATGGCTTTACTTAGCTGTAGGCCAGATTGGATGCGGTGATGTATGGCATTTTTGGAGCAGAGTCTACACTATTACAATGCATCCATTTGTGCAAAGCACTGCAGAATATGATAGTAGTATATAAATAACTCCTAATAAATAATATATTTTTCTGTTTGCTTTGTCGCATTACAGGAACACAAATAAATAAGTGACTGATGGAGCAAGCTTATTTTCCACTATGCCGAATTGAACATCCTCAGAGTGGTGTGAAATGCCAACATCAGCATAGCTAAAGAATCAAGACTCCGTCCGGTTGTGGATTTGCAGTTTGAACCATTACGCTTTGACAACTGGATTTCTGCACACAATATGCCATAAAATCCGTGTGATTTTTTTTTTCCTCACGATCGTATCCTTTAGCAATGGTGTTGCATAAAATTGCCTACGCTACCCAACATTTTTTTTCATCAGGTCTTAACGGTAAAAATGTATATTTTCTTCGATGTCATTGCCTATTGTGGATGCCAAGATACATATCTGTATTTTTTTTTTTTTTTTACTTGCTATCCTAAAAAGAGTTATAGAAGAGCACAAAATGTGGAGCAGGCAAAATTCTGTTATTACTGGAAAAGAAAGCAGGAAAACCAACTGATAGAAAAAAATCAAGGCAGGAAAAAAACAGGAGTGGACGGCATCGACCGGCTGTGTACTTTGACCTTACAGTTGGTCGCACTCACGTGTACAAAGCTGATAACAAAAGGAAAGAAATGTGAGATTATCCTATTTGTTCTATAAATAAAATTAAACACTGCAAGAAGCTGTCACATTGTCACTATCAATCAGATGTGATATTACAGTACTATGTGGAGGCACTTGGTAGCAGACTATGTAAGACAGCTAGAAAATATGGACATTACACTATTTTATACAATAGGATATCAAAAGCACGTCACAAGGCAGTGGTTGCAAAAGTTGCCGACTGTCATGGCAGCGTCAGGATCTATGGAGACTACAGATTCTGGCACTCTGCCTGCTAACTTCTCTGATGTCTGCGATAAGTGCAGGCAGACTCTGGTGTCGACACACAGATTGCTAGTTCATAGGCAGGCTAGCAAGATTAATCTCTGCTGGGCTGTTTGTTAGTCTCCTTTGATCACATTTACTCCCCTCCTTTATATGCTGGCTGACCCTTCTTTTAATGACAGCTATAGTTTAATCTATACTAGTCTGATGAGGTGTTGTGATCCAGACTTCCTGGTGGTTGTTGTACTTTATTTCTGTGAGCGGTTGTTGTGTTAGCCTTTGTTCTTTTGCTGCTGCCTTCCTTCTCTTGCTTTTCTCCTTAGTACCTTACTCTTTGTTCCTGAGGTTTTGCATTGTGTCTGAGTTTTGGTTTTTCCCTGTCTGTCTTTATCTGTTACCATCTCCCTTCTGTACCTTCCTTAGGCCTGTTTCACACGTCAGTGAAAAACACATGTGTTTTTAACACGTCAGTGAAAAAGTCTATGTCCCACCGTGTGCCGTGATTCATGGCACACGTAGGTTGTCCATGTGCAATCCATGATCCATGTCTGTCATCCGTGATTACACATGGAGATCAACTCGCCTGTCCCCGCTGCTGCTGTCCGTGGTGCTGAACGCTTTGGCTTGGCTGTGTTTCAGGTTGCCGCTGCAGCTACTTCCGGGTCACGGTGGCGTGCATAAATGCATATGCATGACGATAATAAGCCGGCTCGGAAGCAGCAGCCAGCTGAGGCTGGAGACAGCTTTGCTTGAGAATGCGAGTATAAAATTCTTTTTATTTTCAATGTATTTTTAGTACGTGTTTCACGGATTACACCATAGTGTGGTTCATGGGATATCGGTCATGCCAGAAAAAAAAACGGACATGTCTCTGTGCGGTAATCACAGACACGTGTGTACGCCGCACAGAGACACGGTCAGTGAAAAAAAATCACTGATGTGTGCGCAGACCCATTGATTTTAATGGGTCTGCGTATGTCCGTGATTCTGGTACGTATAAAAACTAGCACCTATGTACCAGAATCACTGATGTCTGAAACAGGCCTTACATGGAGACGAGGAAGGGTGGGGTGGGGGGGGGGGGAGCAGATTAAATCCAGGTCTTTACTGACTACCTCAGCCTTTCCGTGCACAGTTTCCTGGACGAGGAGGAGGGACTACAGAAAGTCAGTGAGCTGAAGCTTTCCTATTTGATGTGGAGAACAGATTAGTTCTGGTCAGAAGAACACAAAAGGCACGGGACTCTTGCATCCCCACCATCAGGGGTAATCTGGAGGATAAAAATAGCCTAGTTTCCTCTAACATGAGGGAATGAGGGATAGTATAGGTGACCCGCTCCCTTGCTATCCTACAGTCACATCGTGGCAGCACATTTCTACACTTAGAAGTAATGGTATGGCGGAAAAGACGCTTTTAAAAATAATGCCTCTTTTCTGGGGATCCGATGTGTTCAACATGAGTAATCTAGTGTACAAGCCAAATTTAAAATCAGGCTTGGAGAGCACTAGGGGCAGCTCAAAGTTCAGGTTGATTGACACACCCTCTGGGTACATCTGGCATGAATTGCTTATGGTTACTATACTAGATTTCTTACATCCGGCCCAAAAAAAGGTAGGACATTTACTACTACTTCATATGTAAAAATTTGATGATACCGTCCCTTGTAGCCGTTTCACATTTATTAATATATCAATAATTCCTCTGGTCATGTGTTTTTTTTACCATTAATATGCAAAACTAAGCATTTCTAGTCAAGATTGAAAGCACAAACTATTCATCAAATTCTTCAGATTGTGTAGGTGAAACCAAGTGCCTACCAGTATGGCGATGGATGTCAACTGTACCCCCTAAAATGGTATAATGCACCAACGGACACACCTGATGTCTTTATGGTCGTTTTACGCAGAGCACCTTGGTGCTTGTGCTTTATGGAAGCAGCAATATAAAAAAGGACAGATCGTTATTGATTACATGTTTTTAGATTTTCCTTTTACTTGCTTAAATGCAAGTATTTTTGGTTAAAAAATAATTTCTGTCATTTGGTTTCATTAAAAATTTTGCACCATTTGGTATCTATTGCTTCTTTGTTGCACTGCGTACTACTTTCACTGAGAGAGTTTGTTCTGGCAATCCTATGTGAGAGTTTTAAAGGGAATCTGGCACCAAGTTTTTGCCACTTAATCTTAGAGCAGCATGATGTAGGAGCAGAGATCCTGATTCCAGCGATGGGTCACTTACTGGGCTGGTTAATGTAGTTTTGATAAAAATCGCTGTTTACTCAGCAGTAGATTATCATTAGGGGACTACTTGGCATGCTGCCAGGTAGTCCAGCATATTCCTGACCTCTGTATAACTGCTAGATCTGCAGCTGAGTAAACACTGATTTTATCAAAATGACAGCAAACAGCTCAGTAAGTGACATTGCTGGAATCAGGGTCTCTGTCCCTACATTATGCTGCTCTCAGATGAAGGTGCAAAAGCTGTTGACAAATTCTATTTAATTCTTATCTATTTTTTTTTAGCTCCTCTAAGCTGATATATGACCCCAGACCACCTCAAAGTTGAATGTGAAGGGAAACAACTAGCCTCTAAAATCCAAAGGTCGCAACATGTTAACAGATGCTGAATTCCAAAACGATTATTAGCCCAAAATACATGCATTCAAGTGCAAAAAAATGTCCACAGAGGTGGCCCCTTTGACCAGTTCATGGCCAGGCCATTTACCCCCTTCCTGACAGACATATTTTCAGGTTTTAATGTACATGCGCTTTTAACTGTTCTAAAAAAAAAAAAAAATCTTGCTTGGATGGATGTTCAAATAATTTTTGCGATGCATGTGGCTTAAGTGTTATGTATTTTTTTTTTTTTTTTTTTAATATCTTAGAAATTTTTTATATATTGGTTATATTTTTTTTTTCATTGGGACGAGGTTAGACAGCAATTGATTCTATATTATTTTTATGCTTTTTTCCTATTTTATTTTTCGTTTTTTTCATTCATTTTACACACTGTTGTCATGAGTGATTAACAAACATTTGGGGTCAATTTTACAATTTTTTTTATTTCACATTTTCCTCGGGGTGGTTGGTATATTAGTCCCAGTTACAGGGAAATTTCAGCCTTCTGCCTCCATAGCACAGCTGATCACATGTTTACTGGGTCCGGAGGAGGAAGCACGGTCAGTGTCACTGCTTCCTATCTATAGACAAGAGCTGGTTCAGCACTGTGTACATATAGATGTAGAAGGTACATCTGGTAATAAAGCATGTTTATCTTCTCACTGGGAAGTCTGGATGTGTCTGACAGTTGGTGTTTCCTCCTCCGCTGCTCCATATTGTACAAGCTACTTAAGGTATTTGTACATGACATCTTAAAAGGGAAGGTGTCATCCAAAAAAAAAAAAAAAATGTTCAATAACTGCAAAAATGTAAAGTATGTTTTAAATATTATTTGTTTTTAATTGAGCAAAATATAAAAAAAAATTAAAAAGTTTGATATTTTCCACTGTTAAACACTAGGGGGAGCAGCTTCTGAAATCCTACAGAAATCCTACTGTAGAAATAGCCTGGATTACAGCTGCAGTAAAGTGGGCAGAATCTGCTCTCCTGTGTGTGATGTCACCTCCCCCTCCCAATATGGGTGTTTCCAAAGGAAAACAGAGAATGAAATTTAGTATCACAGTGCGAAGCCATTTTGTTGGTGACCAGAAATGTCTAAAGTCTCACCAAGGACAGCTGGAGTATCACACAGGATAGGATTAGAAACACATCTCAGCAGACCGTATCACAAAGGATAGGATTAGATACACAGCTCTGCAGACAGTATCACACAGAACAGTATTAGATACACAGCTCTGCAGATAGTATCACCGGTACACACACACAGGCCAACAGGTGGCAGGCGGAAGGGAGGGAAGGGGGGTGGGAGAGCGGGGGGGGTGTTATTGGAGACAGTAGAAGCGGCTGTGGTGGTGGGGGTGGGGGGGTGTCATTGGAGACGGTAACGGTGGGGGAGGGTAAGCGGCGGCAGCAGTAGCGGGGGGAGAGCGAGGCTGGGTAGAGCGGAGGGAGGGGGTGTCATTGGAGACGGTAACGGTGGGGGGGGTGGGAGGGGAGGCGGCCTGGCGCCCCATACTCACATCTCGGCAGTTGACAGAGGTAAAATGGAGCAAACAGCATACGCTGTGAGCTCCACAATAATGGCGCTGATCTCATCCCTCTGCTGTGATCTGGACAGCCCAGGGGGCGCGTCCAGGTCACAGCAGAGGCCCACTTTAACGTTACTAAATGGGGGTCAGATCCCGACCACTGTTCTCTATGCACAGGGGCTGCCATAAAGGAGGCGAGTAACTATCGTTACACACAGCAAATCCAAGATGGCAGCCCCCAGTGCCTTCAGTAAAATTAGAATTAAATAAAAAACTAAATAAGCAGTGATTTTAATTTATTAAAAAATACTTGATTTCATAATCACTATTTTTAATACAAAAATAAAAACCCGCGACACCCTACCTTTAAATGGTGTACTCTGAGGAGATAAAACATTTGTACTGTCCCTGCTCTCATACACTATTGTTGAGGAGGGCCATTGCATCAAATACGTAATTAACCTTGTGACAGTGGCGGGGTTGTGGGAAATCACTGATGAAACCTATTATTTCACCTTACATAGTCAGTTCAGATATATCATCATGTGACACACATTAAAGATGACTGCTATTTCCTGTTCTCCACACTCTGCTTTGGTATGCAAGGAATGTCCAGATGCAATTTGACCACCATATAAGGGATAGACCCACTGGCCAACTTAAGAGGACCACCGCACTGATGATCTCACAGAACAACCCATTGACCAATGGACACATCCAGGCATTCCAATCTGTAGACCCGACCATGCCCCTTTTCCTAGTTTATATAAGTCCATGTTTCTGTTGGAATAAATCTCTTGCTGCCAAAATCTTATCAAGGAGAGAATCTGATCAAGGAAAGGTGAAATCTGACCCTTTGTCTGATGTTATTCTTTCAAGCATGCACTTGATCCACACTAATTAGGTCAGGAGCAGGCAAATTGTGATCATCCCAGAGCGTTCACCCTAATGCTATGAAGCTGAGCTACCCGATGCAGTTCTAGTATCTTTAGATCATTTATAAATCAATAAAATAGTAGCTGCTCCTCACTCTTCCCGTATGATACATTACGTCACAGACCAGTCTAAGGCTATGTGCGCACTGGGAAATGGAATTTTCTTGAGAAAATTCCGCATGCTCTCAAAGATTACCGCACCCGCGGTAAAAAACCGCAGCAACCGCACCCGAAAACCGCATGCGGTTTGCCGCGATTTGCTGCGGTTTTTACCGCGGTATTGTTCGCGGTATTGCCGCGTGTGGGTTGGTACATGTGCTTATTGCATTCAATGCAATAAAGCACATTGAAAAAAAAAAAAAAAAATGATTTCCTTCTTAGATAGTAGATAGATAGATAGATAAAGAAACAGATGAATAGATAGAGGGATAGATGACAGATCGCTGCATTTCCCACGGTCGGCAGTGAGTTCACATTACCGGCCGTGGGAAATGACCGGTAATTACCTCTGCTGTCTGCTGTGAGGCTGCATTCATTCAGCGCTGTGTGTCAGTCGCGGCTGGATGGAGCAGCGCAGGACCTGTGGATTATGCTGGAGCTGTGGATTACGCCGGAGCTTTGTTTCGGGAGGGGTTAATAAAAGGGTGAACGAGGCTTGTTTGTGTTTTATTTAAAATAAAGGATTTTTCGGTGTGTGTTTTTTCACTTTACTTACGGGTTGATCATGTCAGCTGTCACATAGACGCTGCCATGATCAAGCCTGGAGTTAATGGCGGTGATCCACCACCATTAACCCCTTGTATTACCCTGACAGCCACTGCTACACGGCTGCAGGAAGAGCCGGGGACACGCCGGTACTGCCGCATAATGCATGCGACAGTGTCGGGGCAGCTGCGGCTGATATTCTCGGCTGCGGGAGGTGGGAGTGAGGCGGGGGACATTAACCCTGCCCCTCTCCCTCCCCAGCCTGAGAATACCGGGCCGCCGCTGTGTGCTTACCTCGGCTGGACGGTAAATATGCAGCGGAGCCCACGTGTTATTTTTTCTATATTTCCGTTTGCTTTCTATGTGTGTTCTATGTGTTCTGTGTCTGTGATGTGTCTGTGTCTGTGATCTGTGTGTGTTTACTCTCTGCACGGCTTCCTCTTCCTGTAATGACATCACTTCCCTGCAAAACCGCAGGAAAGCAATGTACATTACCGGAGGTAAACCGCGAAATACCGCAGGGAATAACGCAGGAAAACGCAGTGAACCGCACAGAATTTGCTGCCTGCGTTATTCCCTGTGGGATTTCACGATAACATTGGAGTCAATGGAGTGAAATCCTGCAGCGATGTGCGGAAAATAATTGACATGCAATTGTTTTTGCTGCGGGAATCCCGCAGCAAAATATGCAGCTGTCAAATTCCGCCTAGTGCGCACAGGATTTTTTTTTCCCATAGGTTTTGCTGGTGAATCACTGCACAGATGTTATGAACATTTTCTGCAGCGAAACATGCAGCAAAACCGCAAAAAATCCGCGGCAAAATCCAGTAAGTGCGCACATAGCCTAAAGCTCCATGCTGCAGCAGAGAACAGGGGAGCATGGTGGAAGAGTGGCCATTGTCTCTATGCACTTACTACCTGCCAGCTCCCTGATACTTGCTTCTATTTAGTCTTGGAGCAGACGTAGAACAGAGTATGTGGTGGCGGCGTGCCAGGTAGGAAGAGCATTGAGCTGGCGGCCACTCACCACGCCCCCACTATACCACCCTGTTCTGTGCTGCAGCACAGACCTTTACACTGGTCTGTGACATAACGTCCCATACAGGAGGGGTGAGGAGTAGCTACTATTTTTTTTATTTACAAGTGATCTAAAGATACTAGAATTGCAGTGGCCAGCTCAGCTTTATAGTGTGTGAGGGCAGGGACAGTACAAAAACGTTATATTTCTCCAAAAGATGCCTCGCAGACAGACTCATTGTAGTTTCTTTTGGCGGCTCGATCACCGGCATATTTTCCCTATACCTTCAGCTATAAAGAGGGTGGATTCAAAACTAAGCCACTGGAAGAATGAACTGGTTAAATCTTTAACCATTTCACAGTTTCCAAACTCTGAACCAAGAAAAGAAAAAAAAATAAATTTTAAAACTTATTTTATTTTTCATTTCCTTTACAGTATATACAATATGCTGCAATGCAAGCTTTGTTTTCCTGCGCATTTGTGGTGCGTAATGAGTTAACTGGGAATCTCTCACTGAGCTTGTTCTAATGAAAAGTTTATCAATATTTTATCTGTCTGAGGGTATTTTCACATTGCGTCTTGGCTACACATCAGTGCCTCTGTCTGGGTCTCCATCAGACCGCAATTTTCTGCCTGCTCAAAGAAGACGGAACACTTCAAAAATAGAGGCCAAAGAGAGCTCATAGTGACTGTTTTATTAAAGTCCTATCATGTTTCTACACAAATCATGTTTTTTAGAGCTTCAAATGGAGGCTGTGAGGGAGCAACGGCTGTGGAGTCACTAAGCCAAACTTCCGACACCGACTCCTCAAGTTCCCTGGCTCTGCCTCCCTCATATATGGCTTATGTTTAAAGAGAATTTTTGCAGGTTTTTGCTACCTCATCTGAGAGAAGGATGATGTAGGCAAAGAGAAAATCCTGAATCCAACAATGTATCACTTAGATTACCGGGTACAGCTGTTATGACACAATCAGAATTTTTAGATTTAGCAACACAGCAGAGCTGAGAGCTGCCCCTGCCTTCACCAGGCCCTCTATAGAGATTGTACATTGACCGTGAGGTTTCAAACACAGGACAGGGTGTGCCGGACTACTGACCGTGTGACTTTGTAGTCAGAGCAATGATAAGTGTCCTGCTGCTTAAACATAAAAAAAACAAACAGCAGTTTGGACTTTGATAAGACAGGAATCCATTAATTCTCTTGCAGCATGCGGTCTTCAGATTACAAAGCAAAAATCTGACAGATTCCCTTCAAGTGATAAATTTAATGTAACATGGTAACATCAGTCTTTTCATCACAACTATGATACAATAATCAAGCCATTTAGAAAAAAAAATCTAAATCTAAATAATTGGAATACAACACAAAAAAAAAGTTAATAAATTGTAAATGTTAGACACTATGCAGTAAATAGGAGGGGGGAGGACAGTCTAACAGGAAATACTGAATATTTCTGCAGTTTATGAATTTGTTCTGAGAAAGCAATTCTGAGACGAGTGCAGGTATTCCTGCCTTCCCAGTGCCTTTCTCCTCTGAACAGTAAAGGAGGAGCTTCACTACTGAGCATATACTTAAAGTGCAGCACAGATTCATCTCAACTAAAAGCCTAGATTCTTTTATGAGGAACAGAACAGACATTTATAGGGCATTTCATAAGTTTCCTAAATTCTTATGAAAAAATATTAATCACATTTTGCATTGAACTGCGGTACTCTATTATATATTTTAGGAGTCTGAGTCTGTCCATTTTATACTGACTCCAACAGCAAGGGATGGAGCTCTGAATGTGTGGCAAAAACACAATGTGAACTCGGCTTTACTGAAATTCTTTTCATCAGCTTTATCACCACAAAGTTCAGCTGAGCTTTAATAAGGTCATAAATCAGCACCGGAGTTTACAATAAGGCAGTGTTTTCGCTGCGTTTTTTTTCTGAAACTAAAACCTGCTCTCTTGGCAGTTAAAACCCCCATTTGAAGGCTTTTCATTTTTTGGGTTCTTTTTGGGTGTGGATTACATGTGTTTTTTTGTCTACAGTACATCTTTAAAATAAGTTCAAATCACCAAAACAATTTAAGCAAGCAGGCAAAAAAAGCTTCAAAAAAGTGCAAAATCATTTGCTGCATTTTATGCTGCATTGTTTCACTTCAGCATAAATCCCTATCTAAAACTTAACATTTAATAAATATATTAAAAAAAAAACCCCACAATATATTTAGATAAAACAGCCCGATGCACAGAAGAGAGAGGGGAAACTCAGTCACTACAATATCCACTCCCTCCTGTGCCCTACCTAGCCGTGGAGGTTGGCACCCTAAACATACGATGTGGCGCCCCCAGTCACCGACAACTGTCCCTATTATGACCCTGTGAACCCCTCTAATCAAAGATAAACTGCAGTGCACAATTATAAAGTGATAATGTGCCAAAAAAATGGGGTTCACAAAAACCTCCCCCAGATTCCGGAGGTCACCAGTGTTCTCAAAGAGAACCTATACACATGCAGGGACAGTTGATTCCACTTAGCTTATTTCTGCCTCATGCCTCAACGCGTTTCCCCAATCCTTGGTTCATCAGGAGGCCGATAAATTAATGTGGCTAGATACACCAGTAGCAGCTACCATGCTGCCAGATATTCATGATGCTAGCAGGAAGTGGACGCAGCTAAGGCTGCTTTCACAATACGTTTTTTTAACATGCGTCATGAACGTTTTTTTGCTGCAAAAGCGGATCCTGCTTTTACAGCAAAAAAACGCATGCAAAACGCATGTGTTATTTTGCAGGATCCTGTCACTTTAAGTTTATGGCCGGCCATTGGAGTCATGTGATCGGGAGTCAGTGGAACTGAACGTGAAAGACTGGGAGCCGGCATCTAATAGCTGTGGAGGCTCGTAACCAAGGTAAACATCGGGTAACTTGCTGGATACCCGATATTTACATTAGTTACGAGCGTCTGCAGCTGCTAGGAGCCAGCTGCCTGCACACGTAACCAAGATAAACATCGGGTAACTAAGACCGCGGTTACCCGATATTTACATTGGTTACGAGCGTCTGCAGCTGCTAGGAGCAGGGCTGCGGCTCCCTGCACATGTAACCAAGATAAACATCGGGTAACTAAGGCCGCAGTTACCCGATGTTTACCTTGGTTAGGAGCGTCCTCCGCTCTCAGGCGGGGGAGAGTGGAGGGAGAGAGATAGGGGAAGAGAGAGGGGGAGAGAGAGAGGGGGAGAGAGAGAGAGAGAGAGAGAGAGAGAGAGAGGGGGGGGAGAGAGAGAGAGAGAGGGGGAGAGAGAGAGGGGGAGAGAGGGGGGGGAGAGAGAGGGGGAGAGAGAGAGAGAGGGGGAGAGAGAGAGGGGGGGAGAGAGAGAGAGAGAGAGGGGGAGAGAGAGAGAGAGGAGAGAGAGAGAGAGGGGGAGAGAGGGACTGATCACCCGAGGCTGGTTTCTGTGCATGCTCAGTAGAGCAAGCAGGATCCTGTCTATCAGCATGCCAGCGTTCACATGCGTTTGCTGTTTAGTCAGGATCCAGCAATTTGCAGTATTTGGAAGCAGCTCAAAAACGCTACAAGTAGCGTTTTTGAAAAAAGTTAAAAAACTGCAAGTCGCTGGATCCTCACTATAACGCACGCAAACACAGGTGAACGCATGTTGATGCGAGTCCATTGCAAATGCATTGAAATGAAAACGCATTTGCACTGGATCCGTTTTTGCGTTAAAAAAACGTTCATGACGGATGTTAAAAAAAAAACGTAGTGTGAAAGCCGCCTTATGAGCGCTACCCTTTATATAGCCCACAGCCACCACTGTATGGTCCTGACGCCATTATTGGATCTTCACCCTTACCACCAACGCAGGTATGTTCTGTTTTACAGCTCTTATGGATCACTCATAGCTGCACAAATCCACTAGTAGATAACGTGCATACTTTTGCAGTTACAGGAACTTCCTATTCACTGGTATTGCTGCCAATTTCTTGTTCCCCTGGAAGGTGTACATTTTATCCCTATTTGCACTATTGCATCCACTTTCTCTGTTATGTATGTATATAATACATCTAATCATTCATTTTATTTACCTACACAGACATCCTGTTAATTTCTCATTATATCCATTGAGATGAGATGGGATATCTAGTCTGAGGGTATTATACCTCTTTACTTACATGTCATGTCATTATTATTCATGGTATGTCTATATGGGTATATGTGTTAAGCTACTTTTAGTGATTAGCCCTTTATAATCTCATGCATGTTTAACGGACACAAACATTTTTTGTTTTAGGTTTAATCCAGAAAAGCTCCTCGTTGAAAGCTTAACATTTAATTTTTGAATGTCACTGACTACTTTGACACTATACCATACATATGAAGGTATTCATTAAGGTACACCCTGACCCCATGTTACACTGTATATTGACAAAATCAATGACTTCTCCTTGACAGTTATTGTTGTCTCCTTCTACCATAGACTGATTGTATAGTCATTCCAGATAAAGATGTTTGTTTATGATGCTTCTTGGTACAAGTTGACGATAATTCTGATAGTATTTAGGTATGCCTTTACATTTCTCTCGTGAGTATGTGATTAGTCACATTCATTAATTGTCTTACTGTTCATATCTCAACAGATCATACAAAATACTAAGGAGATCCCCATGTCTATTACATTGGACGCTTATGACAATAATGTGTTATTTTTGTAAATATTACGTCATTGTTAATCATATATATGGGTGTAATCTGACTCCCAAATGTTTAAAGTGTTTCTCAAGTCAAGCTATATATGCTTTGTAGAAATCATCTTATTGATTTATTGTCCTTTTCTTTATTGTAACATTATATCTTTTATTTTATTTTATTTCTATGTCATTAGTCTCATGAAATTAGTCCTTGTGAAAGATCCACATTTGAATTGAACGTTGGACGGACTAGATTGTCAAACAGTGAATTAACCATTATTTTCAAGCACCATTTATGGACTTCTCTAACTTTGTGATGTGCCGGAGTTCCTTTTTTGATTATTTGGACTTTATTACTCCTGAGCACGCAATTTTATAGTTGAGCCAGGTCTGGTCTATAATTACCCTTTAAAAAGTGAGGCATATGTAGCCAAACCTATGTTCATCTCTTCCAGTTGAAATGGCACCAGGTCCCAAGCATCATTTGTGAATTGGGGTTTGTATTTTAGCTTTTGTATTATAGCCCTTCATTTTAACACCGTTTAAAATGTGTGTGCCAGATTATAATATAGGATTATTCCCTTTTGTAGGACATTTCTATAGGCTGATCATTTGGTTATATTTACACCGATACTACAGTAGACACACATATACATTTAGGGGAAATAAAGGTATTGGGAGTTCTCCTTTTAATAGGCATTTACAGACTGTCTTCTCTCCCGTTCATTCCTAGCGTCAGGGTCCCTTTATTGCTATATATCATTAAATATCTAGAATAACAATTACAGAGAGGCAAAGTATTTACATTCCCTCCAATCTCATCAGATTCTTCCTTTATAAGGCCAAAAGACTCCAATATTTATAGCGACTCGGCGAAGCATAGATCATGGATACATTATTCAGACATTTCGGGCTCTGTGCTGGCAGCATAGTTTCTCTGCTCATAAAAACACATGTGCAGATTTATGGCTGCCTACTGGGGTCTGCTATAATAACGTCACATCCAAGACAAACTCTGAGGAAGGACGATGCTCGCGCCGCACAAACATTTACTGCTGGTATGACTGAAAGATAGCAACATCACGGCAGATAAAGCACACAGACATATTAAGCGCAAATAAACAAGACGACGCTTCATTGTGCATCTAGGTCAAGTTTGTATAGTAAAGTCAAATCACTAAATCGCAACGATGACCCAACCTGCACATCCTTAACCAGTGAGCATTTACCGAATATACTCTCCCATAGAAAATGAAAGCAAACGCTAACCTACATTTTGCATTAACCCTTCATCATCTGGTCACTTTTTACACTGAGATCTTATTCTGGATATACATTTTTATTTCTAATTGAAGGGGCTATCCAGTTTGAAAAGAAAAAAAAATTAATTACAGTGTGTAAAACTGGTAGATGTAAAACTTAGGGGTACTTTGCATGCTGCAACATCGCTAGCCGATTGTAGCGATGCCGAGAGCGATAGTCCCCGTCGCAGATGCGATATCTTATGATAGCTGGCGTAGCGAACATTATCGCTACGGCAGCTTCACACGCACTTACCTGCCCTGTGACGTCGCTCTGGCCGGTGACTCGCCTCCTTCCTAAGGTGGCGGGTCATGCGGCGTCACAGCAACGTCACACGGCAGGCGGCCAGTAGAAGCGTAGGGGCGGAGATCAGCGGGACATAAACATCCCGCCCAGCTCCTACCTTCCTCATTGCAGGCGGGACGCAGGTAAGGAGATGTTCGTCGCTCCTGCGGCTTCATACACAGCGATGTGTGCTGCCGCAGGTACGAGGAACAACATCGAACCTGTCGCTACAGCTAAATTATGGAAATGACCGAAACTACACAGATCACTGATTTTCGACACTTTTGCGATCGTTTAATCGGTGCTTCTAGGCTTTACACGTTGCGACGTCGTTACCGGCGCCGGATGTGCGTCACTTTCGATTTCACCCCGACGAGATCGCAGTAGCGATGTCGCAACGGGCAAAGTACCCCTTAGGGGCCATGCAGACGCCCGTGCATCGCGGCCCAAATTGTAAGGATGTCTGCATGAGTCATCACTGAAAATTTTCTATTAACAAATGTGGCCTGATCTCCTGATACGAGCGCAAATCACCGCAGCTCCACTTATGGGTTGTGGTCACACAGGAGAGCGGTTCCTGTGTCGGCACATGATCGGTGTTGTACTGATTGGCCTACTTGGACAACTACAGCTGCCCCATAGAAAGAAGATGGTGTACTTCTCGAAGTAAGCCAGTCAAATAGCCCCCTTTACACACAGATTGTCATGTGCCAACAGAAAAGGCCTCAACCTTGTCGACACAGCCTGTAAATACAGACATGCCTAAGAGAAGTGGGAACTGACAATGATTTGGGGAGATTGGGTCACCTTGATGTGCAGTATACATTATATATTTTAATACTGACATTCCTTTAAAGATTTTTTTTTAACTGGATCACCTCAGTATAGATCTGTGAATTAGCCTGCTGTGCATAGGCAAGTGTTGGTGCATCAAAAAGTCAACGTTTAAACCGCCCTGGAAAAATAGACATGTGCTAAAGGGAACATTTCTGTGCAAGTATACAAAACAAATTAGCCACCTTATGTCTTTACGTGCTAGGTACATACAGTCCTCTGTCAGTTCCTTGCTATAGTGAGGAACACCCAGTATGATGTATATAAACCATTGTTATAGAAATGGGGTTGGTCTTCATGAGAGAAGGCAAATTTTCGTATGGCTCTTGTTTTTTTCCTCTTCTTCTTCGAAGAGCCATAACTCTATTTTTCCAACCACATAGGAGTAATGAGGGTTTGTTTTATGTGGGATGATTTGGTGATTTGATTTAACTTTCAAAATGAACTGAAAACCGGGAAATAAAATTCCAAGTGAAATGAATTTGAACCCCTTCACGATATCCGCTGCACACGTACGGCACTGCAACTCTTAGCTAAAATAAAGAGTTGTCTTATTCATTTCACTTGTACATAAATTGTACGTGTTTTTTGTGCAAAATCCATAAATGATGCTTAAAAATATTAGTTGTTCGGGTTCTTGTTTTGTTTTTTTTATTTAAACCAGTGCATGAGAAAACAATCAGATTTAGGGGTGCAGCTTTTAGAATTGTGGCACGTTTGGGTATTTTCTGTCACCTAGGCCTCTCAAAGTCACTTCAAATGTGATGTGGTCCCTAAAACAATAGTTTTGTAAATTTTGTAGGTAAAAAAAAAAAAAAATGCTAACATTGACCCATTCTATCTTCCTAATAAAAAAAAAAAAATATTCTTCAAAAACATGCGGGAAACTAACTATTTTGTGTAACATAACTCTGTTTTATGGGCATAAAAATTCAAAGTTTGCAAATTGCAAAATTTTGAAAATTTTTACCAAATGTCCAATATTCTCACAAATAAACGCAAGAAATATCATCCTAAATTTACAACCACCATGAAGCCCAATATGTCACGAGAAAACAAGCTCAGAATCACTGGGATCCATTGAAGCGTTAGAGTTATTACATCACTAATGTGACACTGATCAGAATTGAAAAAAGTGGCCTGGTCAGGAGGGTGTAGAAAGGCTGGGGGGGGGGGGGGGTGAAGGGGTAGAGGATCAAACATATACCCAGTAAAGTTTATGGTGGTAACGACCATGTTTTTTGGAAGACTGTGTCTGCAAAGTCTGTTTTTAATTGAAGTCATGGAACAAAATCCCACACAAGTTTATGGATCTGTGAGAATCACAGACAGCGGAGGGATGACATCAGTATATAATCCGTGATTAACATTGTGATGTATAGAAGAAGCTTTGTAATTTATATATTTTTTCCAATGTGAAAATCATTGATGGTATAAACAGACGTGCACCAAATACTGATGAAATTTGGTTCCTAAACACTAATGAAACTTTGCATGTGGGAAAAATTACAGGCAACTGAATGATTAGGCTCAAACCCCAGCAAGGAAAACATCTGCATAGAAATTTGAATGGGTTTCCTCCAGGTCCTCCCATACTCCAAACACATACTAATAGGGAATTTAGATTGTGAGCCCCAATGGGGACAGTGATTATCACATCTGTAAAGTGCTGTCTAATAGGATAGCACTATATAAAATAATAAATAAATACCTTATTGATAAAAGTATTACTTACAGCAAAGATGGGCTGCAGTGTGTACATCGCCCAGGCCAAAAACTAAAAGCGGGCTTTACACGCTACGATATTGCTAGTGATATCGTACGCAAAAGCACCCGCCCCCGTCGTGCATGCGATTTCGTGATCGCTGCCGCAGCGAACATTATCGCTGCAGCAGCATCACACGCACTTACCTGGTCGGCAGCATCGCTGTGACTGCCGAACAATCCCTCCCTCAAGTGGGAGGGACGTTCGGCATCACAGCGACGTCACCGCGACGTCACTAAGCGGCCGGCCAATCAAAGCGGAGGGGCGGAGATGAGCGGGATGTAACATCCCGCCCACCTGCTTCCTTTCGCATTGCGGCCGGCGGGAGGTAAGGAGACGTTCCTCGCTCCTGCGGTGTCACACACAGCGATGTGTGCTGCCGCAGGAGCGACGAACCACATCGATAATCAACCATTACCGATATTTGGTTTTGGGATGACCTCTCCATGGTGAACGATTTTCACCATTTTTGAGGTCGCTTAAAGTCGCTGGTAAGTGTCACACGCTGAGATATCGTTAATGACGCCGGATGTGCGTCACTAACAACGTGACCCCGATGATAAAACATTAACGATATCGTAGCGTGTAAAGCCCCCTTAACACTCTACCAGGATACAGACTTGCATTGTAGAGTGTCTGTGCATGATACACAGGTGGGGTACGGCTTGGTAGATCGCCTGATCTAATAGTATGGGCGTCACTTAATAGGCTGCGGGTTTGTGACTGTTATCTGCATGTGTGAACAGCGTTCTATGCAAGCCACTAGTGTGCAGTTTTATCATCTAGCAATCTCCCCCCTCCATTCCATGGAGGTGTGTGTGAGATTTGCTTCTCCTGCACCTGTGATGCTTCCACATTAGTGGGGGTTTAGCTGTATCCTGGTAGAGTACTAGTTTTTGGCCTGGGCGATGTACACACTGCAGCCCAACTTTGCTGTAAGTAATACTTCATTTTTGGAGGATATTTTCCTCTTTGTTGCTATTTATTGATAAGAGGTTGAACAATTTTTTAATTTCTTACATTTATACTTTGAGTGACCATAAACTTTTCTTGAACACATTCCTGCAATTTGGATGTTTAGTTCCTAAATAAAGTTCAAACCCATTATGTATGCTTAAGAGGTAGGAAATGTCTGTACTACTACTGAAAAGAAAGTGCTACATAGCATGCCGAGAAAGCTGACCTTGTGGTACTGACAATCAATCATGGCATTACAGTATATACTATGTAAGCAGAACAGTCTATGTTTCCTGATGGGAAGTCAATTCACAGCTAAATCAGAAAAGACCTGCTGACATAAGAACCAAGAAAATAAAAATAAATACACTTTCTACTTGGACCCAAGAAAAGCTATTGGACTGTCTGCAGGTCTTGCCTTGGTCACATTGCTTGAATTTAAGGCTTTGAAACATTTAGCATATAATCCCAGACAGACATGTATTCAATAAAATCAATGGATATTACAACAATAAAATAAAATAAATAAAAAAAAATGAAAATCTTTTAAAGGTCTAATAGAACATGTTTTAAGACAGAAATTGGGATTCCCTTTTAAGCTCTTATTATTTACCAGATCTACTTGGAAATTAATATTCACATGCACGAGTTAGGTTACGTGCCCACATTCAGTTTTCACAGTATTTGCTGCGATGTACAGTACAAGCACAGTGGATGGGATTTCTAGAAATCCAATGACTGCTGTGCTTGTTTTCCCCACAGCAAACACTGACCTGCAGTGCGACTTTCTGAGCCACTGCATGTCAATTGTTTGCTGCGGAGTCACAAGTGTCCTCCATAAAGGAGAACAGAAGAGAGAGACCACAACTGCCGATCCCAGATCGTGGACACAAGCAGCTGTGTTGTCCTGCGGAGGGGACTCGCTGCCCCACAGCTCAGGACCTGCCAAGTCCAGGATGCAGCAGGTCCTGATCGTGGGCACATACCATTAGTATATGTGAGAAGCCAAAAACATATAAACTGAATAGTTGTGTAGAAAAGTGACTGATCCCTTCCTTGATAGTTTAGATTAAATGTTTTTCTGAATGATCACAGATTTTTATACAATTGGATCCACAGGCAGTTGGATGGTGAAAGAATTTCCAGAATGTGGCCTCTGTACATCACTACAATAAATGTATAGTATAGTCCATCTGTCAGGAGGTGTTTGCCCCTACATCATGATGCTTTCAGATTTCATAGCAGATATCCAGATTCCAGTGATGTGTCACTTGCTGGACTGCTTAGTGCAGTTTTGATATAATCCCCATTTTCTGTGCTGTACATTTAGCAGAGGTCAGAATGCTGCGCTCTAGAAGACCCAGAGCCCACCACTGATTGGCAGCTTCCTGTATATATAGTGCATTGTCAGTGGTGGGGGCAGGGTTACACAGATTACCTGTACTGTGTCTGTGGACATGTGACACCTAGTGCTTAGTGATAACCTCCTGTTGATAAAATACTGATTGTAAGCTGTTTAGCAAGTGGCAGGTGCCTGGAATCAGGCTCTCTGTCTCACATTATGCATCTCTCAAATTAAGCAGCAAACACTTACTAAACGATTCACATTAATTGTTCAATGTGGCCGTTTACCATGATTTTAATGGTCGATTAAACACATTAAGGGATCTGAAGTTAATTCTAAGTGTTAAACTTGTATTTAGCAGATGTCCATAGAAACTGAGCATTAGCAGTCCAAAGAGGTGTAAATATAAATGATGGAGGCCATCTTTAGGAAAAAACAAAACAAAAATCCAACAAAATGGTCACTGTTCAAAAACTTCTATACTGAACCATTTGTAAAATGATTAGATAAAGGCTAATTTGTCCCCTTAGGAGCTTACATATGTGATCACAGACCTCCAGGGCAGTCAGCCCTTTCAGCTTTTCGAATGAGGAGGTTGCCATGAGTAAGAACCGCTTGAAATGTGTAATCTACCAGGGATATCCTTTTTTCTATCATGTTTTTAAAGATGATTTAATAAAATTGTTGTTTTTAGTCTAATTTTTCCTCCTGTCCAATTTTTAATCACATATCGACAGTAACGCTATTTATGGTATGGGAAGCAGCAGACTGCTGTACTTACAGGGAAAAAAAAAAGCTTTCATTTTTTGCATAGTAGTGAAAGGCCAATGCATATCTATACAGCAGCATTACGTAAATTAGAGGTACAGCGCTTTAAAGTATTCATATACCATGAACTTTTCTACATTTCTTCATCTTACACCCACAAATGTAAATTGTATTTTATGACATAAAACAAAAGTAGAATGTATTTGTGAAGCGTAAAGGAAATGATAAGTATTTAGAAAAACCTTTATAAAAACATAAGCCTAAAACTTGTGATGAGAATTTGTATTCAGCCCCTCCACTCTTGGAAGAAGCATCGCTAATGTGAAACGTGGGTTGGGTATGTGAGACACCATTACCTCTTTCCTGCTAACTCCCTTATAGGTATATTGCGGGTTACCATGGGACTTTTTTGTACAGCTACGTGGTCATAATGTAATTTATTTTATATCTCTTAACACTTGTGTTTTTACTTTGTCACTTTGCTAAATATGTTTTTCTATGCATTATTTATATATATGACCATACGGTTATTATTGACTGATCCAGTTGTAGTCATTATTTATACTATACGGGGAGTTGTCTGGCTAGATGTTCCCAATATAATATCTGCCCTTTGAGGGGGATCTATTTTTTGGAGACATTGTTTTGTAGGTTTAGTATTTTAGCATTTTTTTCTATCTTTCTATCTAATAAAGATTTAATTGTTATATGCGATTGCATATGTTGTTGGTGTCTTATGCTGAGTGCTTTATCTTCCCCCTTTTATTCATTGTGCATTTGGTGTTGTGGTGTATAAAACAAAAGTAGGAAGTATTTGTGAAGCGTAAAAGGAAATGATAAGTATTTAGAAAACCATTCTAAAAACATATGCCTAAAACTTGTGGTGAGAATTTGTATTCAGCCCCCTCAGTCAATACTTTGTAGAATTACCTTTAGCTGCAATTACTACTGCAAGTCTTTTGGGGGATGTCTCTACCAGCTTTGTACATCTAGAGGCTAAAAATTAATTTTTTTGCCCATTCTTCTTTGCAAAATAGCTGTAACTCAGTGAAATTGGATGGAGAGCATCTGGAAACAGCAATTTGCAAGTCTTGCAAAAGATTCTCAATGGACTATGACTGGGCCATTCACACACATGAATATGCTTTGATCTAAACCTGTAGCTCAGGCAGTATGTTTAGGGTTATTGTCTTGCTGGAAGGTGAACCTACACCCCAGTCTAAAGTGTTTTGCAGCCTCCAATAGGTTTTGCCTTGTATTTAGCTCCATCCATGTTATATGTTGCATACATAAATCGGTGAGTGAAAAAAATTGCAGTATACTACGATTTCACTCTGAAATCGGATGCCACTCACCCATTCAAGTCTATGGGTGCATGACAAATATCAGACTGCACTTGGATGACATCCAGAGGACAGTCATATTTCTGTGGACCCACACAATGGACACTGGAAAAATTTTGTTCTCCTCTTCCATATGCTACGATTTTCTCTTTTGATAGAACCAGATCACACTATGCTGACGCACTGATCAATCTCGGAAAAAAGTTTGACCGCAGTGTCATTAGTTAGTATAATGAACCAGATTCCATTGGATAACAGAATCTATGGTCATGTGATTCAAGCTTTAACAGGGCCTAACAGGCTATCGTACAATTATAACCATATCAAAAGGGTGCCAATGGTGTTAGAGAGGGAGCCCATTTGGTTACTGCCATTAATCACAGAAACTAGAAGGTTAAACAGCCAGGGAGAGTGCTGGCAACGGCCATGGAAGGTGGCGAAGGTGCTCAACTGTCAGTTTAGCAGAGGTCTTGGCAGTGATCTTCTGCTCCTATAATCAACATGGCATAACATGTACATCAAATGTTGGAAAAGGGTTAATACTGAATGCTCAAGTGTTTTCAGCGACTGTTCAGGACTACAACTGTGTAGATTTGAACACTGGTAGACACAGTCAACAGAAGGCCCCTGTGCAAAAATCAGTAGGTGGACCTTTTGCAGCCCAATAGTTCATCATAATGTACAATTTCACCTGCTTTGGAGGTAGAAACGGGCCCCCTTGTCACCTGGGCCCCTGTGCAGCTGCAGAAGTAGCACCAACGATTTGTCTGCCCAAGAAATGTTATGGTTTTAAAAATGTTTCAATTGAACATCATTTCCCATTTTGCAACATGAACTTTACATACAGGTGCATCTCAATAAATTAGAATATCCTCAAAAAGTTAATTTCAGTAATTAAATACAAAAAGGGAAAAACTTATACAGAGTCAATACACACAGAGGGATCTATTTCAAGTGTTTATTTATGTTAAAGGGAAGGTGTCGTCCAAAAAAAAAAAAAAAAATGTAATAACTGAAAAAGTATTCATGTTTTGTTTAAATATTATATTTGTTTTTAATTGAGCAAAATATAAAAAAAAAATAAAGTTTGCCATTTTCCACTCTTAAACACTAGGGGGAGCAGCTGCTGAAATCCTGCTGTAGAGCTACTGTAGAACTAGCTCACATTACAGCTGCAGTTAAAGTGGGCAGAATCTGCTCTGCTGTGTGTGATGTCACAGCTCCCCCTCCCAATCTGGGGGTTTCCAAAACGAAAAGGGAAGATGAAGTTTAGGATCACAGTGCGGAGCCATTTTGTTGGTGTCCGCAAAGTGATCCTAATGTCTAAGGCAGGGGTGGGCAATTAATTTTCCCATGGGGCCGCATGAGAAATTGGGATGGTTTTAGAGGGCCGGACTAATATAATTAACTCAGTTTTACCCAATACTGTATATAGCATATATACTATCCCTTCATATACAAACAGTAAGTTACGGACTGTGTGACCCCTCGTGGCCCTGCACGCACACATGTCCTTTTTCTCTCTGGCAGCACGGGTGTCACACGGATCGCACACTGATGTGATCAGTGTGACAAATACCAGAGAAAACACGGGTCTTTTTAATAAAAAGATTTTCTATATTTACCTCTCTCCAGCGCTGCTGTCTCTGGCTCTGCTGCCTCCCACTCCTTATCGCTGGTAATTATACTCACTGAATATTCACTGCAGTGAGCAGCTGGAAGCAGGGACAGCGCTGGGGACCGCATCGCTGGGTGAGTATACAGGTGTGTGTGTATGTTGAGAACCTGGAAGCCGGAGCATCTCGGGGACTCGTCACAGTTCCCAATGAACTCTGATGAACCCATGAAGCTGTAGCGTGGGTGTCGCAGGATGGTCATCAAAGTTCATTGGAAACTCTGATGACCTCCTGGAGGTCACTGTGCTTGCAGAATACTCACCTGTCCCTGCGGTGATGTCCTCAACGGTGCTGTGCCCGGTGCTGTCATCGTGATGCTCCGGCTTCCAGGTCCTGAGTGCGGTGAATAATCAATGAATGAGCAGTGGTCAGGAGCGGGAGGCAGCAGAGCTGAAGAAAGCAGGTAAATATGGAAAATCTTTTTATTTCACAGACTCGTGTTTTCTCCGGTACCTGTCACACGTATGCAAACAGGTACCGGAGAAACACAATCAGGCCCTGTAATGGCGGTATGGCGCTGCAGGGGGCGGGGAGAGAGCACGTGGTACCCGATGTAACTCCAGTACCACTCGCAGTTACGGGCTTTTCTCTCTACACGCACGCACACATACATACACACACGCACACGCTATATACATATATACACAAACAATCCCCATATACTACATCACTACACCCCCATATACACCTGTAATATACATCACTACACCCCCATATACACCTGTAATATACATCACTACACCCCCATATACACCTGTAATATACATCACTGCACCCCCATATACACCTGTAATATACATCACTACACCCCTATATACACCTGTAATATACATCACTGCACCCCTATATACACCTGTAATATACATCACTACACCCCTATATACACTTGTAATATACATCACTGCACCCCTATATACACTTGTAATATACATCACTACATCCACATATACATCACTAGACCCCTATATACTACACCTGTAAAACTACATCACTACACCCAAATATTACTCACCAGTTACCCCCCTCCCCCCATTGTCCCCTCAGGTTACTAGTCACCACTCACCTTTCCCTCCTCAGGCACCTCTGTACGGGCTCCCGCTGACATCCTTCTTCTCTTGTACGGCTCCCCGCTGAGCTGCTTCCTCTCTCCGTATGGGCCCCGGCTGCTGCATCTTCTTCTCCTGCCGGGTGGGAACTTTTCAAATGACACACACGCGCGCCGTACTGACGACATCAGGGCGCGCGCGTGTGTGTCACAGAGAAAGTGCCGGCAGGAAACAGAGGACAGATTCCTGCGTTCCGCTGCTGCACTGTGCGGTGCTGCAGTATCTGTCCTCTGTTCCCTGCCGGCACGCCGCGTGTGATGAGGGAAATCTGACCATGGGCCGCCCGGAGCCTGGAGCTCCGGACAACAGGTCAGATTGCCCTCATCAGTGACCGGCCAGCAAGGACGCCCAGAGCCAGGCGGGCCGGTCACAGAGAGTAGGCGGGCCGGATGTGGCCCGCGGGCCGCCCCTTGCCCAGGTCTGGTCTAAGGTGTCACCAAGGATCGCTGCATAGTGCTCTGGACAACCCAAACCAGCAATCCTCTGCTGTACGCATGCCCGCCTGCAATTCTCTGCATGCACGCCCACAATGTTCTGCCACATGCACACACGCAATGCTCTGCCACATGCCCGCACGCAATGCTCTGCCACATGCATGCACGCAATGCTCTGCCACATGCATGCACGCAATGCTCTGCCACATGCATGCACGCAATGCTCTGCCACATGCATGCACGCAATGCTCTGCCACATGCAAGCTTGCCTGCAATGCTCTGCCACATGCAAGCTTGCCTGCAATGCTCTGCCACATGCAAGCTTGCCTGCAATGCTCTGCCACATGCAAGCTTGCCTGCAATGCTCTGCCACATGCAAGCTTGCCTGCAATGCTCTGCCACATGCAAGCTTGCCTGCAATGCTCTGCCACATGCAAGCTTGCCTGCAATGCTCTGCCACATGCAAGCTTGCCTGCAATGCTCTGCCACATGCAAGCTTGCCTGCAATGCTCTGCCACATGCAAGCTTGCCTGCAATGTTCTGCCGCATGCAAGCTTGCCTGCAATGCTCTGCATACACACACACACACGCACACAATGCTCTGCTGCATGCATGCCCACAGCGGCGAGGAGGGTAGCGGCGGGCGGAGGTTGGAGAGTGGGGCAGGGTACAGCGGGGAGAGGGCTGTCATTGGAGACTGTAGCGGCGGTGGCTGCTGCCTGACGCTGGTACTCACACATCCCGGCGGGTGACAGGGGGAAAGTGGAGCACACAGCATACAAAGTGTGCTCCACAAAGATGGCGCTAATCTCCTCCCTCTGCTGTGATCTGGACAGCCCAGAGGGCGCGTCCAGGTGACAGCAGGGAGCTCTCCTGTATTAAGAATTGGGTCGAAGTCCGACAACGGTCTTCTATGTCCAGGGGGCTGCCATAAAAGGAGGTGAGTAACTATCGTTACTCACAGCAAATTCAAGATGGCAGCCCCCAGTGTTTCAAGTAAAACTAAATTTAAATAAAAAATGAACAGTGAGTTTAATTTTGTATTAAAATAATTTCATAATCACTATTCTTAATACAAAATAAAAATATGCGACACCTTCCCTTTAATGTTGATGATTATGGCTTACAGCCAATGAAAACCCAAAAGTTATTATCTAATAAAATTAGATTATAAAAGACCAACCGAAAAAATTATTTTAAACTCAGAAATGTTGGCGCCTACTGAAAAGTCTGCACAATAAATGCACTCAATACTTGGTCGAGGCTCCTTTTGCATGAATTACTGCATCAATGCGGCGTGGCATGGAGGCGACCAGTCTGTGGCACTGCTGAGGTGTTATGGAAGCCCAGATGGCTTTGATCGCCTTCAGCTCGTCTGCATTGTTGGGTCAGGTGTCTCTTCTTGACAATACCCCATAGATTCTCTATGCGGTTTAGGTCAGGCAAGTTTGCTGGCCAATCAAGCACAGTGATACTGTGGTTATTAAACTAGGTATTGGTACTTTTGGCAGTGTGAACAGGTGACAAGTCCTGCTGGAAAATGAAATTTCCATCTCCAAAAAGCTTGTAGGCCGATGGAAGCATGAAGTGCTCTAAAATTTCCTGGCAGATGGCTGCGCTGACTTTGGTCTTGATAAAACACAGTGGACCTACACCAGCAGATGACATGGCTCCCCAAACCATCACTGATTGTGGAATCTTCACACTAGACCTCAAGCAGCTTGGATTGTGGCCTCTCCACTCTTCCTCCAAACTCTAGGACCTTGATTCCCAAATGAAATGCAAAATTTACTTTCATCTGAAAACAAAACCTTGGCCCACTGAGCAACAATTCAATTCTTTTATTTATTTGGTCCAGGTAAGACGCTCCTGGCGTCTGTTCATCATGCGTGACTTGACACAAGGAATGCGACACTTGTAGCCCATGTCTCTTGAAGCACTGACCCAGCAGTAGTTCACTCCTTGTGAACCTCCCCAAATTTTTGAATGGCCTTTTCTTAACAATTCTATCAAGGCTGCAGTTATCCTGGTTGCTTGTGCACCTTTTTCTACCACACTTTTCCCTTCCACTGAACCTTCCATTAATATGCTTGGACATACCACTCTGAACAGCCATCTTCTTTAGCAATGACCTTTTGTGGCTTACCCTCCTTGTGGAGTGTGTCAATGACTGTCTTCTGGACATTGTCAGTTCAGTAGTGTTTCCCATGATTGTGTAACCTACTGAACCAGACTAAGGAACGATTTTAAACGCTTAGGAAGCCTTTTCAGGTTTTTTGTGGTAATTATTCTAATTTTCTGAGATAATGACTTTTGGGTTTTCATTGGCTGTAAGCCATAATCATCTACATTAACAGAAATAACCACTTGAAATAGATTTGTTTGTAATAACTCATATAATATATGCATCTCCATTTTTGTATTGAATTACTGAAATAAATTAACTTTTTAATGATATGCACTTGTACAAGAGTACCAACCTCTACAGGTGTCTTCATGAAAAAAAAAAAAAAAAGTTCCACTCAAAACGTTTCCACTCCAGAAAAGCAAACTAATCTAAAAATCCTGGAAACTGTCCTTTGTCCTTGAGTGGTTTTGAAGGCCATCTGCTACATTATTTGTTTAAGGCTGAGCAAACAATTCTCAACTTTCGAAAAGTTGCACAAAAGAAATATTCATCAGGCCTGAAGTCAATTCTGTATTCACTCTGCCCTGTATACATTCTATACTCACTGAGTGTTACACAGGGTCAAGCTGCGGTAGTCCTGCAGCAGGTCTGCCGGTTAGGGGTCCTTTAATGACCCCGATGCAGATGCTGGACAATCATATTTAGTACAGTACTTTTATTTTGAAGCTAGAGTCGATACATCCATTTCTTCTGATTAAGCCCACCCAAACCTGACTCCACAGCCCAGATTATAACACAGATAGTTGGCTTTTTGGAGTATATGTACACATTTCGGATTGGTTGCATAACTTGGCAGGAACAAACGCAGCAGTAAAAACATTCATTTTTTGGTGCAGATATTTCCCATTCATTAGAATTGGTTTAATCTGCAGCAAAAAGCGCTGCAACAACTGACAATCTACAACAAATCTGCAAGGAGAAAATACTCAAAGTGTGCATTACACTTCAGGATTCTCATTGACTTTGCTGGTATCAGTTATTGTACAACAATTCTGCACTCAAAAACGCATCTAAAACACAAGAAAAAGGAAAGATGTGGACAGACTATAGTCCTAGACTACATTTACTAACTTACAAACACGTCACATTCTCTTCCATCTTGATTTCTAAGAAGAAACCATTTGGTTTGCCAATTGCCGAGCATAATATTTCAGATCTTGCCTAAAACAAACGCTGTTCGGGTTTTTTTGTGTTTTCAGCCTTCTCTACAGCTGTAATTTGAACAATTATGGAAGTCTTTGCAGCATGGTACATGCAGTTTTTATTTTAGCAGGCTCAGTGGAAAATGGAATCAATTCCTGATGTTTCCAGGAAAAAAAAAATCATGCTGAACCAAAATAGAAAAACAGAATACACAGTGACATGAGCACTAATTTTAGGGCAGTGTTTGTTCAATTACAAATGGATGGATGGGATGCTGTGGAATTTGGAGTTAATTTGACTTTTCTTGTGGTGCAGCACCAATTAACAAAATATGGACATTAATAAGGAAAATAAAATATAATATCAATGAATCATATTCCTTCTTAAACAGACTCATGTGACCGCAGCTGTTTTTTCTGGTGTATATTTTGTGGTAAAAATCTTCTTGCAATAATCTTCTCCCCATCAGTAGGATACTGCGATACTAAAAATATCCTTTTTTTTATTGTTTCACTGGTGTAAAAAAAAAAAAAAAAATATATAGTCTGAAGTTTACAAAAAAAAAATAAACGTAAAATTGGGAGTTTTGCCATTTTCCAAAACCTGTAACTTTTTAATTTTTCAGTCGAGAGCTGTGTGATTTCTTATTTTTTTGCGGGGAGAGACAAGGTTTCCATTGATAACATTTTGGGATAAATAGGGCATTTTGATCGCTTGTTACAGCATTTTTTGTGGTATTGCAGCAACAAAAAAAAACAAAAAAACAATTTTGGTGTTCAATTTTTTGGTTTTACAGTGTTTTCCAATCACATTGATTATTATTACATTTTCATAGAACGGACTTTTCTGAAAGTGACAATACCACATGTTTTGTAGCGTTTTGTTTTTTTTTTATAAAGGGGGTGATTTTTATTTTTTCACTTTTATTTTTACTTTTCACTGTTTTTAATAGTCCTTAGGGGACTATAACTTGCAGTCGTCTGATAACTGGTTCTACATACAGTAATGCCACAGCATTGCTGTATATAATCAGAAATCAGTCTCCTTTGAAGCCCAACCACAGGCAGGTTTCAAAGAAGTTCTGTAATGACAAGTCCGGAGGACTTCAGTAGACCCCCTACTGTCATAGCAACCCATCGGCTAACTGCGATCATGTCATCTCGTGCCAGCATGTCTTAATTCCTGTTGTCAGAATTTAACAGCAGGATTTAACAAGTTAATCGTGGGCGGAACTGTGCTCTATCCGTGATGGTTAGCGACAGGTCCAGGCTGTAACACACAGCCACTACCTAGCAGGTATGTGGTGGGTGAGCTCACCAAGTGAGTCCACTCCATACACCCACTTCTGATATGTGGCATACACATATGGTGGATGTCGGAAAAGTGTTAAAACAATCTTATGCGTACTCTGAAACATGGGAACATCCCCCTAAAAGGTTGTCCATTTTTTTTTTTTTTTTTTTAATCTTCTAAATCCAGGCCTAGGAAAGTCAACAAATAATAAATAAAATCGAAATATGTGGCGCCCCTGTGGTTAGGCACTACAGGGGAATACAGCACCTTAACAGCAAGGTGCAGTGCTCTTTGGTCACAGGTGAAAAAGAGAAGAAATGCAGAGTCTTATATTAGATTGACTAACATTGACTCAGCAGCCCCTACCTTCATATTCCTGGGACTGTTTATATAGTAGGTCCATAGGGGGGTGGAGCCTAGCTGAGCGTGAGACGCGACGTGGTTGCCAGGACGACTGGGTGATAGTGAGTTAACAGTCAGTCAGTAAAGAGTAACAAGCAGAGACGAGAGTAAATTGATAACTGAAAGAAGGGCTAGAAATAACATAACCGACGTCCTGAGCGAAGGTGCCCCGAAAGAAAAGAAAGACACAGGAAAAGGGGTAACCCAGACGAAAAGGGGACGCTTTAGGTCTGGCGAGAGCCGGCTGAAGAGTTTAGGTCGACACCGGTATAACGGAACTGAGGAGGTTTGTCAGGTTTATCCCCAAACCATTGACCATTAACCTGGGATCTTAAATAAGAGGAGTCCGGGTACCCATCAAGAGTCTGACTACTAACCCCAAGCCGAGTTCACGACGCTGTTGCGGGATAGATAAGGAAACCGTGCAGCATCAGACCCCTGGGAATACCAGTGACGAGACTAACGAGTGGGTTAAAGAGGGAGTCACAGAGCCCTCAGAGCAGAGACCGAGAAAGAGACAAAGAAAGGTTACCTCAGAGAAAAAAACTCAGTCATTAAATCTCCTCCGAAATTTGTGACCATTGGCCTTCTGGTAACCGAACTGTTTCTGTGTACTGTGCAAAACAAACCAGATGTTAGTAAAAAGGACTTGTTTAAGCTGATGTGGACTCGGTGTGTCATCTCTCCGCCATTCGACAGGACCCTGCGACGTCAGACAAGAAAGCAGCCATCACCGCTCGGTCGCTTCCCTCCTGGTCAGCGACCCGCCGCCCTGAGGTAAAATATCTCCCCTGTGGGGAGCTGAGAGATCTTAAGCTGGCGTCACCATCGCCTCAGAGGCCGGCCGCGGGCAGCGCTGGTATATCCGCTTACCAGACACCACAGGTGGCGTCACGTATAGATCCCCAAAATTATCCCTGTACACCATTCCCCAGCCGCAGAGTGAGCGCCCAGGGCACGAAGCCGGGACCGACCACCTGTGATAACCCCATCGAGACTAAAGTAGCCGTAGTCCCGGCGCCAGAGTACCCCTACCGAAAACCCTGATGGTCGACTCAATTTATCTTCTAAATCCAGGCCTAGGAAAGTCAGCAAATAATAAATAAAATCGATATAATACAATAAATTAAAATATTATATATATATATATATATATATATATATATATATATATATATATATATATATATATATATATATATATATATATATATATATATATATATATATATATATTTTACCTACAATTCCTAATGCATCTCCTGGCTTGCTTTTCATTGTTAGACCACTATGGGCCAAGATTTAACGGTCATAAAAGGTTAGAGGATCCCTTTAAACCTTTGATGATTAGGCCTGAATGGACTAGTAGACACCAAACCCAAACGGCATTTTTTCTAGCACTGCTACAGGTGATTGACAGGTTTCTCTACATACACAAGAGAAAAACCATCTGGGGCGGCGCCGGACTAGTTTAGTCTTGAGCCATGATCACCAGCTGGATCCATTATTTCTCTGAAACATTCCAGCAGTCGTTCAGCCAGGCTCGGATTCATGCAGTCTATAGTTTGGGCACAATAAATCAGCAGGCAGGTTCCCTTTAATGATTGGAGAAATGATCTATTCTTGCAGCCATCATTTTTTTTATTTTTACATTGACCTGGCAGAAAGAGGCTTTGTTTTATAAATGGAGAAACCATATGTTTCTAGCATTGCTGGTGTACATATAAAATGACGGATAGAGATATATATATATATAGATATATAGATAGATAGATATATATATATATATATATATATATATATTGTATAAAATTTTCAACGCAAATATGGAAAAAAACAATTTAAGGTTTGTGTTTTTTGTTTAGATTTTTTTACATCAGATTAACAGTTTAATAAACTCATCGGGTTATTATGGTTATGTAGAAACCTGATATGTCTAGGGTTTATTTTTTTTGAATAAAAGTATGTAATAAAATGTCTAATATGAATTAAAAACAAAAAAAAAAAAACAAAAAAAAAAAAAACAAAAACAGATTTTTTTGTGATCAGGATTTATTATTTTTGGGAGCTGTCAGACTGAAACTACTAACCAATAAAAATCTTATTTGGTCACCATTTCAACAAAATTATTATAGATAAAATCAAAAGATTTGCAAGACCCTGGTCTAGAGGATATGTAGGTAGCCAGTGGCCAGCAGATAAAAACCCTGCAAACCTTCTACCTGTCGACATTCCTTGCACCTCACATCAGTGTGGTAACTTGAAGCTCATAGGCTCCAATGCAAAAGCTACAAAAGGTGCCCTCAATTATTAAAAGTGTTAAATAGCATTGGTCTTTTTATATAGGGAAAAGGGAACTTTTCATAGGTAGTGTGATAACCTGCACCCCGAATGTATTGGGGAACACATCTGGCAGCGGGATTGAGGCACACATGAGCACTTTATCACATTAAAGAATCCATGTGGTTTATTCAAGCCCGTCATAAACCACTGTTACAGTTCATTTCAACACAATTACAGGAACATGCCACTATCCCCAGTCTGTTCCAATATTGAGTATATCTGCAAGGCTTTGTACACACAGCGTCCTAGTGCAGGTATCCCAGCCTTTTACTCAATGACCTCTCAGCTGTATCCGAGCAAAGACATATGACGGTCTTCACTTGCTGACACCTAGTCAGCCCACAATCCTCTTCTCCTGTGGTTGCTTATTCAGGAGTCTCAGTCCACTCCCCACATGGTCCCACCATGTGCTCCAGCAGGTCTGTTTCCTTCCAGGACCCTGGTAGGCTAGTTGCACACTTGCGTTTTCCTTCAGTCGCAATCCGCCGTTTTGTAAAACAGCAGAATCCGTTAACGGATTCCGCTGCTTCCCATAGACTTGTATGGACAACGGATTATGAAAGAAGTACCTGCGTTGCTTCCGCTGGTCGACGCTGCGTTGCTTCCGCCAGGCGGAAGGAACGCAGCATGTAACGTTTTTTGAGCAGCGGAATCCTAAGGATTTCGCTGCGCATGCTCTCTCTGGCTCCCTGCACACGTAACCAGGGTACACATTGGGTTACTAAGCAAAGCGCTTTGCTTAGTAACCCGATATTTACCCTGGCTACGTGTGCAAGGAGCCAGCACTAAGCGGTGTACGCTGGTAACCAAGGTAAATATCGGGTAACCAAGCAAAGTTCTTTGCTTAGTTACCCGATATTTACCCTGGCTACTTGTGCGAGGAGACCAACACTTCCCCCGCTCAGCTCCGCCCCCTCTCGCACTCCACTCCGCATGTACACTCACCTGTCCTCAGCCATGCAGTCCCCGGCACTGACGTCCTCAGCGCCATGGCCCAGCTCGGCTCCACCCACCCCGCACTCCGCCCCCCGCACACATTCTCGGTGGCCGAACGATCAGCTGATCGCCCGGCGGCTGTGAGCGATCAGCTGATCGCCCGGCGGCTGTGAGCGATCAGCTGATCGCCCGGCGGCTGTGAGCGATCAGCTGATCGCCCGGCGGCTGTGAGCGATCAGCTGATCGCCCGGCGGCTGTGAGCGATCAGCTGATCGCCCGACGGCTGGCTTTTGAGAGCAATCAGCTGATCGCCCAGCGGCCGGGTGATTAGCTCATCGTTCACAATAGTCTGCCACCGGTAAAACTGTTAAAAAAAAAAAAAAAAAAAAAAAAAAGGGATTCCGTTGTTTTGTACGATCCGTTGCATCCGCTGTGCCACTATATGCAACGCATCTGTTTCCTCCGTCACACAGCGCAATGCAACGGATGCCGTTCAACGCAAGTGTGAAACTAGCCGTAGACAGCCATGTGATCACGACCAGACACATGATATCCTCCCAGACGCACCCCTGGGTGGGAGGAATGTGGATGGTCAGTCCCGGCCATCACTTCTGATCATATCATGAATCTAGCTCTGAAACAGGTTACCAGACAGACTTGTGGAACTACAAATCTCAGCGAACACTCCAGGTTCACGGCAGAGGTTCTCTGCGACACATCCCGGCCATTTCCAATTTTACAGAGTGCCATCTTACAGTAGGTAGAAGGTTTGTAGGTGGTCCCGTAGACATTTATTTTTATAAAAGGGAATCTGTCTCCAGATTTTTCCCTTAAAACCTTTATTATACTCACCTAGGGGGCAAGGGGGTCCAATGAGCGTTGCTGCTCTTGTTGCTGCACCTCCTATACGTTGTGCAGTCACCATCCTCCTTCCCAGCCTCGGGTGGATGACGCGATCTACGTCATTCACACAGAGGACTTCATTGAGCACTTTGATTTGCCCTGCTGAGGTCAGAGCAAAGTACTGTAAAGCGCAGGTCCAAGGAAAGGTCAAAGACCGCCCACGCATGCGCACTATAATACTTTGATTTGCTCTAAGCAGGACACAGAAGTACATGTGCCTCAGGAACACAATGGCAGCCTCTGTGTGGATGACATAGGACGCATCATCCACATGGAGCCGGGAAGGAAGACGGCAACTGCACAAAATGGAAGAGGCACCGGAACCAAGAGTAGCGGCGCCCATCGGACTGGACCGCCCTGTGAGTATAATAAAGGTCTTTTTTATGTTTCACAGAGCGGCTTGGCCACTTATATACAGCATTCTGCAACTCTATGTCAGGACTCACTGGTGCTGGCTGCAGCTCATAGGGGAAAAACCTGGTGAAAGAACAGATTTGCTTTACGTGAAAGGAAAGGGCATGCTTGCACATGTGTCCACCTGCAAAATATACCCTCTCATGTCATTGATGGCTTTTTACTTTTAAAGGCAATTTCCTAACCTGACAAAGCACGTCTCTGACCAATAGTAAGATAGAAGGGAAATGGTTTATCACACCTGTGCTAACTGGAAGGAGGGAGAAGAGGGAGAAGGAGAACTCTGTCTCTATCCTGGCAATTGTATAAGATACACTGAACAAAAATATAAAAACGCAACACTTTTGATTTTGCTCCCATTTTTCATGAGGTGAACAGTAAAATCTTTTCTATATACGCAAAAGGCCTTTTTCTCTTAAATATTGTTCACAAATTTGTCTAAATGTGTGTTAGTGAACTCTTCTCCTTTGACGAGAATCCATCAACCTCACAGATGTGGCATATTAAGATGCCGATTACACCGCATGAGTATTGCACAGGTGTGCCTTAGGATGGCCACAATAAAAGGCCACTCTAAAATGTGCAGTTTTACAGTATTGGGAGGGGGGGGGGTGATGTCAGTATCTGGATTTATCTTACACAGAGAGGATCTGGTTGTTGATTCTGGCCTGTGGATAATTGGTCCACTCCTCTTTAATGACTGTGCGAACTTGCTGAATATTGACAGGAACTTCAATACGTTGTCGTATACGCCGATAGGTTATCTCGACAAAGGAGAACTGCTCACCACAGGGGTACTGTATATGACAGAGTGCTGAAGTTCCTGTCAATATCCAGCAAGTTCGCATAGCCATTAAAGAGGAATGGACCAATAATCCACAGGCCACAATCAACAACCTGATCAACTCTATGCGTGAGGTAAATCCAGATATTGATATCATCCCCTCCCAATACTGGGAAACTGCACATTTTACAGTGGCCTTTTATTGTGGCCTGCCAAAGGCACACGTGTGCAGTAATCATGCTGTCTAATCAGTGTCTTGATGTGCCACACCTGTGGGGGGATGGATTATCTCAGCAAAGGAGAAATGCTTACTAATACAGATTTAGACCAGTTTCTGAACAATATTTGAAAGAAAAAGGCTTTTTGTCTACATAGAGAAATCTATTTTTTAGTTCAGCTCATGAAAAACGGGAACAAAAAACAAGTGTTGTGTTTATTTTTGTTGAGTGTATTATGTGGCTCACGGGCACGGTCATCTTTGGGTGGCGTTATGCAATGAATAATGGTGACTTATGTGAATTTAGTTTCTTCTTCTAGCATTCTAAACTGCAATTCATTAAGATCAAAGAAACGTTTTGTTCAATCAGCCATTTCCTATAGATCTGTGACCCAACTGTTGATGTACAAATTTTAATAAGTGAATCATTATAGCAGAATGTGCTGATGCAGCAATAAAGAGTGCTCCACAGAGAGATAGGTCACTGCTAACAAGAAAGCATGTGACAGGGATAGTATAATGACAAGCGTAAACAGCCATTCTCCCACACTGCTGTAAAGCAAGAAATACCCTTCACTCAGCCTTTACACTTTCCGTTTTCTCTGTTTTCAAAAATATACCGTAATTAGGCTTATAACATAGATCTTAATGAGAATCAGTCATTAGAAATTTGTTACATTTACGGTCACATTCACACATTGAGCATTTCATGAGTTTTTACCTCAGTATTTGTAGCCAAAACCAGGAGGAGGTAAAAAAAATATAGTGGTGACGTGTTTCTATTATACTTTTCCTCTGAGACACTCCTGGTTTTGGATTATAAATACAGAGGTAAAATACTCACCAAATACTGAAGGACTGCACGTGGCCTAAACTGTTGTTTGTTTTTTTTCCCCTTGGATATTTATTTTTTCTACTTTGGATACTAAGCTGAATATTACTGCGATCCCCTCGCATGACACTCGGCTCATGCTGGCAGTACAGCAGAGCGTGTCATGCGAGTGTCCCTGTGACTGAGGTCCGATCATGCGATCGGACCTCAGCTGTAGGGGGCGGGCCGGCACGAAGGAGGGGAGGGAGGGATTTATCTCCCTCTTTCTTCCGTAGCCGGCTATTACCATTCTCGCCCTGCACTCGCGGTACACCGGTGTACTGCGACTGCAGTGTGATTTTTCTCTCGCCCCCTAGACTTGAATGGGTGCGAGAGAAAACAGGATTGCATTACAGTCGCAGCATGCTGCGATTGTTTTCTCAGTCCGATTAGGGCTGAAAAAATAATCGCTCACGGGTGCTGACACATAGGCTAATATTGGTCCAAGTGGAATGCGATTTTTTTATCGCACTCCACTCGCACAGATTTTCATGCCGTGTGGCTTAGGCTCTTTGCCCACGTGTGCGTATTTGCATACAGTTACGCTGCGTATTGCACTGCAGCGTAACTGCATGCGTCCTGCGTCCCCAGCACAATCTATGAAGATTGTGCATAATCCATGCGCACGTTGCGTTTTAGAACGCAGTGATTTACATGCTGCCAAATCGCTGCGTTCTAAAAAGCAACATGTCACTTATTCCGTGCACTTTGGATGTAGCTCCCGCTCTGCCTATGGTGGGGGATGCATCCAGAGCACATGAAATCGGCTTTTTCACTGCATTCATTACACAGTGTTTCTGCAGCGATTTGAAGCGCACATGTGCTGTTCAAATTGCTGCAGAAATTTCTGCAGCGACACAATGCAACGTGGCACATAGCCTTAGGCCAGGGGTGGGAACCTCCGGCCCGCGGGCCGCATGTGGCCCGCCATGACCTTTTATGTGGCCCCCGGGCAGATTCCCGGGGGAGGCAGTGCTGGTGCTGTCACCGCGGTCTTGCTGCCGCCGGCCCTTTAAATCCACACATTGCTGTTTGTGCTGCAATATGTTCTCCCGTCGGCTAGTGCCAATTGTGGGCGGGTCTACAGCAGCCTCACAGCTTCCAGCGTTGTGTGTCCGCCCCCTGCCCTCCGGAGATCAGTGCCTGCCTTCTCCTTCTGATGCAGTGTGTCCGGCTCCTGCACTCCGGTGATGTGAATGCAATGCTGCTGTGAGTCCAGCGCCGACCCTCTGCTGCTATGTGCCCTGCCCAATGCTTTCTGCCTCCCCACACCAGTTCTGTAAACCTTCTCCCCCAGAGTTGCATGAAACTCTCAGCGCAGTGTGCCCCCCAATGTCCTGTGTGCACCCCTCCCCCAGTCCTGTGTGCACCCCTCCCCCAGTCCTGTGTGCAGCCCCCCAATGTCCTGTGTGCAGCCCTCCCCCAGTCTTGTTTGCACCCCTCCCCCAATCCTGGGGGCACCCCTCCCCCAATCCTGTGTGCACCCCCCAGTCCTGTGTGCACCCCCCCAGTCCTGTGTGCAGCCCCCCAATGTCCTGTGTGCACCCCTCCCCCAATGTCCTGTGTGCACCCCTCCCCCAATGTCCTGTGTGCACCCCTCCCCCAATGTCCTGTGTGCAGCCCCCCCCAGTCCTGTGTGCAGCCCCCCCCAGTCCTGTGTGCAGCCCCCCCCCAGTCCTGTGTGCACCCCTCCCCCCAGTCCTGTGTGCAGCCCTCCCCCCAGTCCTGTGTGCAGCCCTCCCCCCAGTCCTGTGTGCAGCCCATCCCCCAGTCCTGTGTGCAGCCCATCCCCCAGTCCTGTGTGCAGCCCCCAGTCCTGTGTGCAGCCCATCCCCCAGTCCTGTGTGCAGCCCATCCCCCCAGGGGTGTCTCTGCCCCCAGCCCCGCGTGTGGTGTCTCTGCCCCCAGCCCCGCGTGTGGTGTCTCTGCCCCCAGCCCCGCGTGTGGTGTCTCTGCCCCCAGCCCCGCGTGTGGTGTCTCTGCCCCCAGCCCCGCGTGTGGTGTCTCTGCCCCCAGCCCCGCGTGTGGTGTCTCTGCCCCCAGCCCCGCGTGTGGTGTCTCTGCCCCCAGCCCCGCGTGTGGTGTCTCTGCCCCCAGCCCCGCGTGTGGTGTCTCTGCCCCCAGCCCCGCGTGTGGTGTCTCTGCCCCCAGCCCCGCGTGTGGTGTCTCTGCCCCCAGCCCCGCGTGTGGTGTCTCTGCCCCCAGCCCCGCGTGTGGTGTCTCTGCCCCCAGCCCCGCGTGTGGTGTCTCTGCCCCCAGCCCCGCGTGTGGTGTCTCTGCCCCCAGCCCCGCGTGTGGTGTCTCTGCCCCCAGCCCCGCGTGTGGTGTCTCTGCCCCCAGCCCCGCATGTGGTGTCTCTGCCCCCAGCCCCGCGTGTGGTGTCTCTGCCCCCAGCCCCATGCCCCCAGTTAATTAATTGCTTCACCCAATATAGCAGGGTCATTTCAACATTGATAATTTTGTGCGGCCCCCGAAGGTTGGTAGAAATTTCCAAATGGCCCCCGACAGAAAAAAGGTTCCCCACCCCTGCCTTAGGCCTTAAGCTGACACTTCCTATTCTGTAAAGAATACTTTTCAGTACTTTACTCAATGTCACAGCCATGATAACGTTGAGAAGTAACACATATATATACATAACGCTGGATCACTGTGGTCGCAACTCACTTTTTCCCCCATTACTATATAATGACCACTGCCCAGACTTTAAAAGTATGCCTAGAAAAAAAGTCATGGGTCGGTCACAATCAATCCGAGACAAAGCCAGCCGAGAGCCGGCACCCCAGCTACAGACACTAAATTCTCTGAATGGCAAACTAAACCCTGCCTGCCTGAAGAAAACCCCACCTATTTATCCATCTAATTAGCCTACCGCAAGGGGGCGGGGTTTTGGTCGAGGGTGGGCAGGGTTTCGGACACATTAATGTCATCTTAAACATGTGTTAACCTGGGGTGAACACATATTTAACTGGAATCCATTAAGCATCCAGCTCTTTTTCGTGATCGGAGCCAAGTGAGCCAGATCACTAAAAAGAGGCGGACTGCCCATCACTACTAGAGAATTGCCCTCTAAATGTCAACATCTCCAAACTATAGTCTCCCATGTCTGTGTAGTAGCCGTTTGCTAAAATTTAATTGCTACCATAATAATGTGCAAAAAAACAAGAATTAAGCAAAAAAAAGGTTGAAAATAAAACAGATAAACCAAATAAAAAAAAAAAAAAAAGGATTTAATTAATTATTGCAAAAGCATATAAGCAATACAATTTCCTATACAAACACTCAACAATACGCCTAATGATCCCAGGGGATTAGTGGTCTTTGGAAGCTCTTAGAGCAGAGGGTGATGAGCTTTTTTGACCTCTTTCCAATTATGTACGCCGCTTTGTAATCAAAAGATGTTCAATCTGACCAACTCTAATCACTTTACCTTTTATTGCCATTTAGCGCCCAGTATACATTTTAGGTTTTCCAATGGAATCTTGTTCTTGAAAATTTCATCAATCTACTCAATTCATCAAGAAGTTGACTCCAGAAATCTAAGATAGAGTAACTAACTATAGAAATATATGCCTGCCCCTATCTGATATACATTTCTGGCAGTGGCATAGGCTGGGTAAAAGACAGGCTAGAATAATTATGCCGCTTACAGTGAGCCAGTCAAGTGTCATATGCACCCAGAACCATGAGCAGTTCGGGGTGCATATTTCTAATCCCTGCATCTAGTAGCATACATAGAGAGTTCTTTAGAAAACGTATTTCTAAAGATCCTTTTTTAATATACTAATGAGAGCAGGGACTAGTCGCAGGGGCGTGCTAACATGCTATTCAATGCCCATTGCCCTGCATCATCAGCGGTGACGCGCATACCTGTGTCCGTTGTCAATGCATCAGACGCTAGGCAGTGCTCATGATCAGAAGTCAGACACTTACGGTCATGCGCACTAAACCTCTCTGATGCTGGGACGTGCACACCCAACTTCAGAGTGCTCATGACCGGAAGTGCGGGGCATTCTGATCATGCGCACTGCCAAGCTTCTCATGTGGTGCACATAACGGCTGATGACGTTAGGCAATGGGCATTGAATAGCATGTTAGCATGCCCCTGTGGGTGTGCTAACATGCTAAGAGGGTGGAATGAGTGCAGGATCTAACACCCTTGTCACTAGTCCCTGCGCTCATTAGCATATCATAAAGGAGCTTTACAAATACTTTTTCTAAAGATTTCTTTATCGATCCCACTAGGTACAGAGACGGTTAGGCGGGGATTAGCAATAAGTACCCAGAAGTGCTCGTGGTTCTAAATGCATATTGCGCCTGACATGTTCCCTTTAATGAATCCGGTTAGTTATACTCCAGCGAGTGATTCATTAAAACTCTGCAATACCAATCTTAATAATTTGCCCCTTATAACTTCAACCACTAACTATGCAACCTGGGGCAGCAACACATCATGCATAAAAGTTCTGTTCTAAGGTCAATTTACACTGCATGATTCTTGTGAACGAGCATTCCTATAATCATGCAACCTAAATAGCCTGTTGATCACCCAACAAGTGAGAAAAAAAAAAGCTTGTTGTGTGGGTGAAATGATCTTTTGTACCGGACAAAAAGATTATCGTTCTTGGCAGCATATCTTGTGTAAAAAAGGACTTGCGCTACAGAAAACAATGGCAGTCTATGCGCACTGAGCGATCCATTACTGATCGATGCGCATCTGAAGTGCGGTCTGTCTATATGTTTAAGAATATGAACGATAAAAAGCTGAAAAAATTGTCCATTGTTCATAGGACAATATATTGATTGTTTCCATTTTTCAAAACACTCAAGTCATTCTTTTCCCCAAGCCATTTAGCCTTCTATATATTTGTATCATCGTGCGCTTTGTATTCTCACTCACATACAAAAAAATTGATTAAAACCATTTCTTCTGTTCTTTACACCTCTTTTTTCTGTTGTGAAATAATTGTATATTACGGTACTTATAAACGACAATAAAACACTGGACACCATACATTTGTCATCTCCTCGAGTGACCTAAACCTCAAATTCTTAATTATTGTACAATATATAAGATATAAATGGTATAAAACAGAAATAACTCTCGTAACAAAAGTATGCAAGTGTAGTATACAGTTTATGCATTGCATAAATATAATACAACAGTGATTTATGTATGTTTTATACTTCCAGTAAACCTCTAAAAAGCTGGTAGATGTGCAAGAATATGGGAAAAAAGGTTCTTAAAAAGCAAAAAAAAAAAAAGAACTGAATGTCTATATTTAGAAGAGAAACAGGTGACCCAGTTTTCGTGTTGAAAGAACCACCAACGTACAAAAGGGTTATCTCACTAACAAGACAGGTAATAAAAAAGTGTTACACCTGTCCCGGCTCTGAACTCTGCTCCCTTAACCTCGGTCTGCTAAATTTTCTTGAGCTCCACATCTGGCTTTGTAAGAAACCCAGCATGCTCGCATGTAATGAGCTTCCTAAGTCTATCTAAGGCCTACAAAGACTCACACCTGTGTCTTGGTATTAAGACTTTACCTGTGCACAACTACCTGTCTCCAGTCTTCAGGATGTCTCATGGCTGTGGCTTCTCAGTTACTGAGTTACCTGTCTGCCTGCAGCTTTCAGTACCTGTGTAGTATGTTGGTTGTCTTCAGGACATGTCCTATCTGCCTGTGGCTTCCATTACTTCTGCAATCTGTCCGCATTATTCAGAACAGCTCCTGTTTGCCGGCAGCTGCCAGTTCCTCAGCTATCCTTCTCCATGCGCGTTTCAGTACCTCTGCTAATGGTCTCCCATCGGCTGCGCCAAAGTCCATGACCCATGTGGCACCCAGACATTCGGCTTAGAGTATCTAACTCACCTACTGAGCTCCCTAAGAAAATATTTTATTGGCTGGGGTTTGAATTTGTTCCAGAAAATGGGGATGAATAAAGTCCAGTGTGAATAGTGTATTAGCGTGCATGTGTGACCACTGCTTTTTTCACTTCTATGCGAGTGGTACTGTTCTCATACACAGTAAATCAATAGATCGCAAACTAAATCAAACGTTGAATAAAGAAATGCACATTGCTGCTCTATTTTCCTGGGAACGTGAAAGTCTCATTCCATGATGGGAGGATAGGTGAAAAAGGTTGGTGTAATTCAATTCATAGCTACCAATCCAGCAGATGCTAGAGTATTCGGTGACTGCTGAAGGTGATCCATACGAACCACCGCCTTTCCGTATCCATTGCTCTTCTTTTGATTAGTTGGCCTTGCGCTGTCACATACATCACACTGCAACGATGACATCACACCAGGCTAGCTAATCAAAAGAAGAGCAGCGGATGCTGAAAGGAGGTGGCTCCTTGGGCTCACTTCCAGCAGCCAAAGAATACTGACATAGCCGATCCACCTGGACCTGAGAAACAAGTCGCACCAAGTCTAGTGATAAAGGTTGCTTGTGAGAGAATACTTTTAGGGCATGGATTAAGAGGAGGAAAGTGAGTGTGGTGGATAAAGAAGGTAGGTAAAGCATGGAAAGATTCAGCATTGGTTGTGGAGCTGGGCAGTTTCCCAGTCACCACTAAAGTATTCCTCTGCCAGAGTCGTCGGTGTCCTGCAGGGCGGTCATGTGACCGGTCACGTGGAATCCGAGAGGGAAGATAAGCAGCCTCAGGCTTAAAGCAGATCCTGCCGTGAGTCCAGGGAAGGAAAGTAAAGCAAGCTGTGTGAATACACGGTCCTGTGGAGCGCTAAGAGGGAGATGGAGGGTTTCTTGCTTGTATTTCTTAGTACCAAATAGGGGTGACTCCATCAGCCATAGCAAGAGAAGTTGGTTGTTTCAAGTCTGGTTTCGAGAATATTGCATCTTTACAACACAGATGACGCTTTCAAGTCCAGCAAGAAGCCTGCAAGAGAGAACAGGATAATGCAGAGAATATCCATGGGTAATTCTTTTAACACTGCAGCTGGAATTGCTCGGCAGTTCAGCACTGAACAGGGTAAGGATCTGTCTCATCATACAGTGTAACACTGTTTAAGAGCATTTGGACTGAAAGCCCACTTTGCAGTGACCAAACCTCTCATTAGCAGGAATAATCAAAAGGCTAGACTCCCCTTTGGTGATGAGCATGTTGTGTGGACGAGAAGTGGTCCACAGTTCATTTTAGTGATGAAAGACAGTTTAATTTATTTGGGCCTGATGGAAAACATTAGGTTTGTCATGTGTTAAGAAGTCAGTGAAAGGCGATTGAGGAAGTGCCATGGTTTGGGGAATGTTTTCTGCAGCAGGAGATGGACCTCTCATGCAGCTACATGGCAGAGTCAATGCAAGTGTGTATCAGGACCTTCTTCAAAAACATGTGGTTCCTTACTTGTATTTATCACTCAGCCAGCAAATTTCATGCAGGACAGTGCCCCGTCACACAGCAAAACGGGTAAAGCAGTTCCTTGGAACAGAAAACATTGAAACAATTAAATGAACAGCCCAGAGTCCTGATCAAAAGCCAATAGAAAACCTCTGGAAAATCCTTGGTGACAAAGTTATGGCCAAAAAACCCACAACAGACAAAGAAATGAGGAAGAAACTGGAACAAGAGTGGACCAAAATCACACCAGAGCAGTGTGAGAGACTAGTGATGTCCTGTAGCCGCAGATGTGCTGAAGTCGTTGAAAGCAAAGGCCTCTGCACTTCCTACTGATTGGTGACTTATCTTCAGAAAATTTAGTTGTAATCTCTGTGCTACGGTCATTGTTTTTCTCTAATCATGATCATCACATTTTGGGCAAAATAAAGGTTTTATGTTGATACACTTTGGATCTTTTGTAAAAAAAAAAAATGGTTCACTCCTTACAAACAACATTCAAATGTTGATCAATGTAGACACACACACACACACACACACACACACACACACACACACACACACACACACACACACACACACACCAGAAAAGATGAGCTACTTGCAATCGGACGCCAACTGCTATTTTCTAGGACAATTAGCAAGAGAAGGGCAATTTTTTCATTTGTTTAACACTAGGACTTTATCTCTGAGCCAGTTTTCCAGCCGGTGGTCCAATGTTGCTAGATTCTCCACAGTTCTATTCTGTTTTCATATGAGAACAACTTTCATTTTAGTGACAGTATCTTCCCATCTTTGTGATCTGGGAATAGACGGAAATATTTTGTTTTCAACCTGCTCTTCCAAATTACAGCCAACACATGTCACCATTACTAAATAAGTGACAGCGCTGTAGTCGACAAATATTTATTACTGTTTTTATCACTCAGCAGGTCACAACAAGATGTTGATAATTATCTGCAATCTCCGTCTATCCAGACAAAGATAAAGAGGATCAAAACTTGTATGAAAACATTACAGGAACCCTGTGATAATGTCACCGCTCTCCTGATGACTTCAAGATACCACTGATAGAAAGGGACATTCTTGATGTTCTGCGAGCCACATTATACATTTCTAAAATGATTTCATTACAAGTTTTAAAGGGAGTCTGTCAGGAGCTTTATGGCACTAAAGCAATAACAGTGCTAAGTCGAAAGCCCGAAACGTGTGCAAACATATGTTAGCAAGAAATAAGTAAAGATTGTTTGCTATATTCACACATCCAGTGTTTTTATAAGAAATATATGAAAAATACTGTAAAATGCGCATTTTTTTGCCCCATATGGTTGGATTAGGCTGCTTTCACACATCCGGTTTTAGCAGTGCGGCTAAATCCGGCTCTAAAACCTATGCAACGGATGTGGCGAAAAAAACGCATCCTTGGCATAAGTTTTTACATGCAGCCCGTCCGGTTTTTGCAGGTTGTGGCATGCTACTGAGCATGCGCAGTGCAAAAAAAAACGCATGCGGCGGCCGGATGCGGTTTGTGCCGCATCACGCCGCATCCGGCATCCATAGGCATGCATTGGAAAAAGCACCGCATCGGCCGGATGCGGCGTGATGCGTTTTTTTTTTTTTGCCAGACAAAAAAAACGTGCCAGGCAACGTTCCATCCGGCTGCCGCATGGGCTAAATATGCCGCATCCGGCAAAAACCGGACCGAACGCAAGGCCATGTGACACAATCACATATGATTATGTACTTAATTGTAGAACACTGGGTAAAACAGGCACAGAAAAAGACTTGGGTGTATGGGTGGATGGTAAACTTCACTTTAGTGGACAGTGTCAGGCAACTGCTGCCAGGGCTAATAAAATAATGGGATGTATTAAAAGAGGTATAAGTGTTCATGAAAAAAATATAGTTCTACCTCTGTACAAGTCACTAGTGCGACCGCACTTAGAATACTGTGTATAATTCTGGTCACCGATATATAAGAAGGACATAGCTGAACTGGAGAGGGTGCAGAGAAGAGCGACCAAGATTATTAGAGGAATGGGTGGGCTGCAATACCAAGACAGGTTATTAAACTTGGGGTTATTTAGTCTGGAAAAACGAAGGCTTAGGGGGATCTAATCACAATGTATAAATATATGAGGGGACAGTACAGAGACCTTTCCAAAGATCTGTTTACACCTAGGCCTGCGACTGGAACACGGGAGCATCCGCTACGTCTTGAGGAAAGAAGGTTTAATCATAATCACAGATGAGGATTCTTTACTGTACGAGCAGTGAGACTATGGAACTCTCTGCCGCATGATGTTGTAATGAGTGATTCACTACTAACATTTAAGCAGAGCCTGGACGCCTTTCTTGAAAAATTTAATATTACCAGTTATGTATATTAGATTTTATGACAGGGTGTTGATCCAGGGAACTAGTCTGATTGCCGGATGTGGAGTCAGGAAGGACATTTTTTCCCCATTGGAACTTGTTTGTCACATTGGGGTTTTTTTTTTTGCCTTCCTCTGGATCAACATGTTAGGCTACGGGTTGAACTAGATGGACTTTGGATCTCCCTTCAACCTTAAAAACTATGAAACTATTAAACTATGAAACAATCCGGCACTAATTAAAGTCTATGCGGAAAAAACGCAACCGGCGGCAAAAAAACCCCCAAAAAACGGTTGCGTTTTTTTTGCAAAGAGACGGTTTGTGCCGCACAGCAAAAACCGGATGTGTGAAAGCAGCCTTAAAAGACGCTGAATATACATGCTGCAGATTTAAACTTGCCTCATATCTGCAATTAAAAAATAAGCGGCATGTGCATATGTGCAATTTCAGAAATTTCATTCATTTTGCTAATACAGTAAAAAGCGGTTTTGTTTTGTTTTTTCAGTTTTTCAGGGGGGGGGGATGCAACCAGTGAAAATACCTCTAACCAGTAATTTAGAAATCAATATTTTTTGTAAAGAGGTACTTTAAAAAAAATTTTTTCTAAAATCACTATGTGTTCTTATAATGATGTGAACATATTTATTCGGTTGTTTCACTAACTAATTTGCAAATTTAAACCACTTTGCACATATTATGCCCCAAAGGACGCGCCTCCAAGCTCCCATTGTGAACAGTCCTTATGTAGTTTCAGTGCTCCTGGTCACTTATGTGCAGGGCAGTGCAGTTTCTCTCCGCTGGGTTCCTGCCAGCACAGCGCTCCTTTGCCTCCAGCACTGACAGTTTATTCTGCCTCGGAGCATTGTTTGCTCCAGTAAAATTATCTTGCCTGCTTAAGTTTATCTGCCAACTATATCAATAGACAGGTCTTTGTGCTATTACAGCATTGTTAGCCAGTTTGTAATAGAGCTCAACTCACCGCACTCCTCCACAACAGAGCTTGTAATTTCTAGGCAGTGCAGAGCAGAGCTGTGTTTGTTGCCTGCTGCTGTCAGATTTGTGATGTGAAACTGCAAATGCTGCTCTTGAAGCATCTGGCAGAAGACTCTTCTGTGATCGGCTCACCTCCCCAGGGGTGGCGTATGCACAGTAGTGTTGTGATGACATTGGTAGAGCAGACTATCGACCTGTGCATGTACCTGCCCCAGTAATATTGGTGCATGTACAAGATCTCGACAGGGGAGTAGGTCACTGAGAAGAGAGACTGGTTATTCACTGACAGGAGCCCGGCAGGGGCCATGAAAAAAAAATAAAAAAAAATTGATAACCAGTCAGGATAAAGCCTTACAGATGGGGGCTGGTATTCTCAGACTGGGGAGCCACCCAGCCTAAAAATAGCAGCCGCCCGGAATTGCCACATTCATTAGATGCGACAGTCCCGGGACTTTTCCCGTTGCCCTGGTGCGGTGGCAATCGGGGTAATAAAGAGTTAATGGCAGCAGCCCATAGCTGCCAGTAAGTCCTAGTTTAGTGATGGCAGGCGTCTATGAGACACCCCCCTCATTACTAAACTAAGTAAAAAAAAACAAAAAACACAAACACCCCAAAAATCCTTTATTTGAAATACAAGACAAAAAAGCCCCATCTTTCACCACTTTATTAACCCCACCAATAACAGCCCGCTAGGTCCGACGTAATCCACACGAGGTCTCACGATGCTTCCAGCTCTGCTACACCTGACACAACGAGCCCCATAGACCATGACTGCTCACTGTGAGGGTCAGGCCGCTAGTGAAGTGAGCCGCGTGGGATCAGTGGGATCAGCACTCACGTGCTTTGCGGTGACAGCTGCAATCCCCCACCTGGAGTCCTCCACCTGTCACTGCACATCAGCTGACTGAAGTCACCGCTAATCTTATATGTGACGCCCTAGCAGCAGTCGGACTGCTCGGCAGAAACTTTGATGAAAAACAAAAAGGTTATTTACGGGGGAGAATATTTGTGACGCCACCTGCGGTGTGCGGTAATAAGGAATACCGCCGCTGCTGTATGGGAGTGCCGGGGCTGATGGTGTTGGGGCAGCCTGGTGGTGATTCCCTCCGCAGGTAGGGGCCCCGGGACTCAGGGTAGGGAATAGGTAGGAACAGCCTATATTGATATAGGGCCGGCAGGGCGCTGGGGAGCCAGGGTACTCACTCAGGTGTGATGACGCATTCAGTGGACACAGACTCTGAGGTAAACAAAGTCTCTTGGTACTGCTGCACTCGGTGACTGCACGTGCGGTGGTCCCTTTCAGTGATTCTGTGGTGGACTGGAGCCTTCCTCCATACACTGTATACTGTGTGTGTCCCTGGCCCCGTTGGCTTGAAACCTTCGGGTCCCGTCCCTCTTTTTAATTGGGACCTGCTCTTAGCAGCTGGCACGTGGGATTTTCTGTGACTGCTCTGTGTGGGAAGTCCTATCCCTCCGCTGTGCTGACGCCGCTAATCTCTGAGCCGTCAAGTACAGGCCACTGTCTGCGACCCAGCCAGGCTCTCCTCAGGGAGCTCTTAATCACCAGGTCCTCTCTCTTTTTCAGTTACTACCAACTGTCTAACTGACTCCTCCCACCAGCCTGTCTGACTCATAGGTGGGCGGTTCCTTTCCCAGCTGGAACCACGCCCCTGGTGTGCCTGACAAGTGTAGTGTTTGGGTGACTAGGATTTGTGCTGTTAGTACAGAATCACTGTTGCGGACCCCGGAACCAAGGAGGGTGGGCCCTGCACCAAGGATAGAGAATAGTGCAGTTCCCTGTGACACCCTGGACTAGTCCAGGGGCGTCACATATACTCTATCCTTCTCTAGCGAGGCTGCCTCCGGACGCTGGTCTCCTGCTTCCAGGCTGGCTCATGCACTGTACAGCCAACCCGTAAGTAGCAGAGCACCGGAGACAGCCGCACAGGACACAGCATCGCGGGAGACTTCAGCATCATGGACAGCAGGAGCAGGGACAGGTGAGTATCTCCCTGTGCTATCAAAATAACGCAGGGACATACCACAGCAAAACCACAACAAAACCGCAGCAAATCCGTAGCAAACTGTGGTAAAACCGCATGCAGATTTCGGGTGCAGTTTGCTGCGTTTTTTTGCTGCAGGTGCGGAATTCTTTCAGAGGGTGCGGATTTTTCTTAAGAAAAATCCATTTTCTAGTGCACACATAGCCTTAGAAAACAAAAGTTATGGACGTAATCAACATTACAGGGGCTTTACAGAGATTACCTTAGTTCGGGGTCTACGAGCATGCTGACAGGTTCCCTTTAATATGATGCCACTTTCTGCCAAATAAACTCCATATATGTCAGAAAAAAAAGTGACGTCGTCTGCACTGTAATTTTGTGGCATGTAGCACCATAAAGTCAAAAGAACAGTACGTCGGGATACTTTTTTTCCCCTTTACTCAGACTTTCAACTTTATAGCCAAGTATTTAAATTATTTTAAATAGGCGTTTTCCTTGGTGGGTTTTGAACCCAGGACGCCCAAGACTGCAATGCTAACCACTGAGCCAACAAAGTGAAATATAACAATGGACATGATATGCAATTTTTTATACCAAAAGGAATGGATAATAAATAATATTTATTCACTTAAATAGCGCTATTAATTTCACATCGCTTTACAGACATGATGATCACTGTCCCCAATGGGGCTCACAATCTAAATTCCCTATAAGTATGTCTTTTGGAGTGTGGGAGAAAACCAGAGAACCCGGAGGAAACACGGGGAGAACATACAAACTCCTTGCAAATGTTGTCCTTGCTGGGAATTGAACCAAGGACACCAGCGCTGCAAGACTGCAGTGCTAACCACCGAGCCACAGTGCCGCCCATGATCTTGATATTGTCTATTCATTTGGTCTAATGCATAAACTGTATGTAGAATTAGATTAGCACAACTCATACATAGAATTTAATTTAAAAAATATCCAAAGCTCATGAGAAGGAAATGTGACTGTCATAGATATTTCATCAGAGGAAGCTTGTGGTAGAACACCAAAAGCAACTCTAAACGGACACTCATTTATGCCAGAAAGCAGCTGCAGTAACACAGGCGTGTACAAACACACAGTAAATAGTGGATGGGATGTGAAGGAACACCGAGAGATTCTCTGGACAAATCGGTGAATTCACGATTGTAATATTTAAATAACTCCAAAGTATTCAGCAAAACAGTAAAGTCATCAGAGTAACTAAGTACTAAACAGAAAAGGTGACACAAGATGGTCATGAATGTGACCATGATAGTTTAAACAGGGTCAGCCACTGACGTGTCCATTATTAGCCACTGCTTAAAGGGATTGTTCATTTTATGTAAGAAATTCTACAACTCAAAGGTTACCACTGACAGATTTGGGGTAAGCCAGTCTACCTTACAGGTCTGTAGGGCACTATGTAGTGTTCAATCCTCTACTTTCTGTACAGGATTCTAGCTTTTGAGGCAGGAGTTGCGTCCAGTAGTTGCTGCTTGGTGGAGAGTTGAGGGACAGGGTGTCAGTGAGGGGAGAACCAGAGAGTTGAGGACAATGGCAAAATTGGACATCAAAAACAGAGGTCCAAGTGATCCAGCAGGGAAGTAAGACATAGGAATAAGTAAATCCAGGAGCGGGAGACAATTCCCCTACAAAGGAGCCAACGATACAGGGTGCCAGGCCCAGCAATAATGTCACAGAGCTGCGTCGCCTCACAGCGGTGGCAGCCAGAGTGGGCTTGTGGAAAGTCGACTCTCTTAATTTTCGTGTTAACAAAAGTGTATATTAGGTATATAACAGGATCAATGTTATCGAGAACCTGGCAGCAGGATTTTGTAATGTGAAATAAAGACGTGGCTGTAATGCTATTGCAATGCTGATTAACTTGATACCTTTGGTGAAGAAATCCACTGTTGTTCTCCTTTAATCACCATTTGATGTTTTCTGCTACTGAGATTTTCATGCACAGGGGCCGAACTGTACATTGGGTCTTCTCCCTGTCTGTGATTCCCTGGCACCTCCGCCTGCCTCAGGTCTGTGAATGACCGGCCTCCTCTGGTTGAAATCTCAGCAGTCTCAGGAATTAGAGACAGGGAGAAGTAGCCCCAGTGTACAGTCCGGCCCCCCGTGCACCAAAATCTAATTAGCAAAAAACATCAAATGGTGATTAAAGAAGAACCACAAAGGAGCTTTCTTCACCAAAAGTATCAATTTAATCAGTATTACAGTCATGTCTTTACTTTACATTAGAAAATCGTACAGATAGGTCTCCTTAATCTTCTCCTTTGTGAAACAATGTTGCCTGGTAAAGCAGCCTTTTCATGAACTACATGGTGGACTGCATGGCTGCTGATGTAGGAGCATGTTACATGATCAGTCCATTAGCCACTTCTGACTGCAAAAAAAAACAAAAACCTTTGCATAGTAAAGCAGTTTTTTCAATTGGAAAAGGCCGATATACAGGTCTGGTCACAAGACCCGCAATCAACTGTTACGCGGAGAACAGAAGCACTGCAGTCTGTAAAGATGACCCATAAGGCCCAGAAAAACATTACATTAATATCTGCTGAATTTACAGATTCGCCAACATTCTAACAAGTAATGGCTCCCTGGACAACTAATTATCAGGGGACATGTTGATCGGGCAAGGACTGACGATTGCTTTGCTCTGCCAAACATATCTGTTCCGGTTTTCCTTATGAAAAAGTCGTCACCAATCGGCCAAACATCCTGTGTATGGAAGAGCCAGAGTCAGCTGAATGATCGGCCAAGTCATAGTTTGGCTGAAAACCATCTACTCTATATCACAAAAGGCACCCCTCACATTTTTGTAAATATGTTTTTATGAGACAACTCTGAAGATATGAGACTTTGATACAATGTAGTCAGTGTACATCTTGTATAACTGTGTAAATTTGGTGTGCCTTCTAAATAACTCAACAGATAGCCATTAATGTCTAAACGGCTGGCAACAGAAGTGAGTACACCCCTAAGTAAAAATGGCCATACTCTGCCCAATTAGCCATTTTCCCTCCCCGGTGTCATGGAACTCAATATTTCAAAATCTCGGTGTGAACGGGCAGCAGGTGTGTTAAATTTGGTGTTATCACTCACTCTCTCATACTGGTCACTAAAAGTTCAATATGGCCCCTCATGGCAAAGAATTCTCTGAGGATCTGAAAAAAAAAACTGTTGCTTTACATGAAAATGGTTTAGGGTATAAGATAATTGCCAACACCCTGAAACTGAGCTGCAGCACAGAGACAAAAGTGTTAAGGCAGCGCTTCAAAATAATGGTGGCCACGTCAAATATTGGCACTTTGAACAGTTTGGCCATTTTCACTTATGGGTTTACACACTTTTGTTGCCAGCGGTTTAAACATTAATGGCTGTGTAATGTTATTAAGAGGGCACACCAATCCACACTGTTATACAAGCTGTACACCAAATACTTTATACTGTATCAGAGTGTCATATCTTCAGTGTTGTCCCATGAAAAGATTAAAACTAACAAAAATGTGAGGGATGTACTCAGTTTTGTGATATTGACTCGCCCGCCCCAGGGCCTTAGGTGACTCGGTGTCGGGCCGGACTAGTCCGGGGTAGTCAGCGGTGCGGGGCCAGACTCCGTGACCCTTGCGGAGTCAATTGATGTGGCGGTATTGGGGAAGATGGTAATAAAAGTTTATATGAGATTCGTGATGCCACCTGTGGATTGCGGCTTTGGACCCACGGCTGCTGGACGGGACCACGGGGGCTGGTGTTGTGGCAGCTGAGGTGTTTCTTACTCCCCACAGGTGGAGCAGGTACCCCGGGGCAACCGTTAGTAAAGTCTATGGTGTATGTTGATGGGCGCAGGAAGAAGCAGACGACACGGGGCTTTGCAGATAAGATGTTTTTACTCACTGTTGGTTCCAACACTGCAGCAGACCGGCTACCCCGTGGTATGCCAGGATTCACTGTCGTGGACCTCCGCTGATTCTGAATAGTTCAAGGGTCAGTACCGGTGCACCCCTCAATGTGCCCTTCCTGGCAGTCTCACTAGCGCCGACCTTCACTAGATTGTCCTGCGCCTCTGCCACCGAGCCTGTCCAAAGGGTGGCTGGCCTCAGTTCTTTTATTGCTCCCCCTTGCAGGTCATGGGTGGCAGGTTGTGGCCTTGAATGCCTGAAGCAACCTCCTGGGTGTTCGGATTGCTAAAGGAAATGTCTTTCTTTTTTAGCCTGGGATCCGTCTCCGTTATTGCGACCAGATTCCTCCACTCTGGTGGTCTTGGTGGAACAAGTCCACGGAGGCCTCCCGCACATCCGTGGCACTCTGGAACCCTTTTCCTCCTCTTTGGTGTCACCTGGACCTAGCAGGGCCCCAGGGTCTTCACCTCAAAAACCCAGTCTCCTCACTCCTTTCTCTCAGACTTCCTGTACACTGTCACTTCTCCGACAGACTGCCTCGTTCAAACTTGAACTAACCGGTTTTCCCAACTACCCCACTGACTCCTCCTACACTCCCCCTGCCAGGCTCCACCCCTCCAGGACAGTGAAAGGGACTTAAGGCCCCATAACCAGGTATACTGGTGGCTACTCCCAGCATTAATGGGGTACCTGCCTTAAACCCTGACCCAGTGTGTGTTCTAACAATTGGTGTGTACAGGTTTTGTCTGTGAACCGGTAGATGACCCTCTTCTTACCCAGGATGGGATACCATACCTCTGGCTGAGGGGCAGTATCTCTGTGGCAACAAAAGCCTCAGGGGCGCCACACTATACTGTATATTTGCATGAGAAGCTAAACAAGCGGATGAGCATTTATAATAGAGAAAAATCTGTTAGACTTATAAGACCGAAACCTAAAAGGGAACCTGTCACTAGATTTGGCGACTATAAGCTGCGGCCACCACCACTGAGCTCTTAAGTCTCGCGCAAGCGCACTACAATACTTTGATCTGCCCTAAGCAGTGGCCTGGACTCTTATATAGAGCACGTTCCCTTTAATGATGACCCTAGTACATCCATTAAAGTGGTCAACTCCTCTAAGACTTTAGTCACACTTTCTGGATTCTGTCAAGGTTTAAACACTTACTCCACTGATATTCATTGCAGAAATTTGAACTAAGCACAAACCCAGCAAGTATGCCAGACAGTCAGTGAACCATCTTTCTTATAGGGAATATGTCATCTGAAAAAGACCTAATGTTAAGTCATAGGTAATGTACCTGACTTCAATGCGGGCTCACACACAGAGTCTGCATCTTTCCTTGCAGTTGAAGGCTGAATTATTCAGCAATCATCTGTCCGCTGCACTTGTGGTTGTTAACTTGTCAAATACCGCTGTCAATCTCCGATTCAGATACGATCATTTAACATGTGCTGACAGAAAGGGTGGGTCCACGACATGATCATGGAGCACCGATTGGAGGACATGAAAGCAAGCGATCCGCTGAAGAACTTGTGCTTGTCATGACTATTCTCCTGTGAAAACCAGCCTGAACCTGACGTTCATAGGAGACTGAGATTTTCTCTATACATTGCATGTGCTATACATAGCAGTGCATCAGCACAGCTATCAGTTGATCACAGGTTCAATACATGAAAATATGAAAGAATTTTTTTTTTTTCTCATATTTAACAAAGAAAAATCAACTCCCATTTGCCCCATTAAAAATAAAGCAAATAAAATAAATGACAAAGAAGAAATATATTTGGCATTGCTACATAAGTAAAAGTCTAGTCTATCAAAACATACAGTAAATGAATGCGTTCAGTAAATGGTGTAACAAGAAAAACAATTGAAAGGCTAAATTGTGGGGGGAATTTTCACCACCACATTACAATAAAAGATGATAAAAACATTGTATGCATCCCAAAATGGAATCAGTAAAAATATCAGCTCAAAGTACAAATAATAAGCCCTTACACAGCCCCATGTAGAAAAAAAAAAGTAAAAAGTTACAGGTCTCGTAAAATGGCGACAAGTGATTTTTTTTTTTTTACAAGTTTCTTTTCACCACTTAAAAAACAAAAGAAACTATACATGTTTGGTATTTGTGCAATCATACTGACCTAGAGAATCATACTGTCAGTTCACTTTTACGATATAGTGAACATGGTAAATAAATAAAACAAAAAAACACAACAAGTGGAAATACACTTTTTTGCCACTTTAACACACTTGGAGGTTTTTTCCCACAATTTCCAGTGCATCACATGATAAAAATAATGAAGCCATTCAAAAGTACAATTCGTTATACCTCTTGGAAGAAAGGAAGTTAAAAAAACGAAAGACCAAAAATGGGGAAAAAAAAACGCCCAGTTGTGAAGGGGGTTAAAGAGAATCTGCCATCAGGTTTTTGCTTCCCTAACCTGACAATAATGATTAAAATACAAAACAGGTAAGAATACGATAAAAAAAAAACAAAAAACTTTTGTTTTCTAATTTTTTCAGGGAATAAAAGTTAATAATGGTAACTGTCCCAACACAGAGGAAAGAATTGACAAGTGTTGGTGGGTGAAGCAAAAGGAAGAAAAAACAAAACAAAAAAAAACAAAAAACCTCTGTAAGTAACAGTCCAAGTAGAAAGAATATAATGTTATCAACTCATAATGGTGTATGTGTGGTGCCCTGGACAAGCCAGGTCGTCACAAGTACTGCAACAACACACCCCACACCCCGGCTAGGCACATCTAGGTCAAACAAAAATCCTTGTTGCCTCCCTCCAGGGGCTGATGTCCACACCAGCGGGTGGAGCCAGGCGGTTGGCCCCACCCACCGAGGAGTTCACAGTCCTGGAGGCAGGAAAAGGAAGTCAGAGCAGTTTGGAGAGTTGAGGAGTGAAGTGGTAGCGGAGCAGACTGTCCGTGTCCGGGTGCGTGGCCCGGGCACATACAGCAAGGTTGGCAGACGGTGGTGACCGTCTGCAGGAGGGACTGATTGACGTGAACCGTAAGGACCGGGGACGGGCGGTGGCCCGCCGGTACCGGATCGGGGAGCGAAGAGAAGCCAGCACCATTCGGCAGGGCCTACGGACCCCGACCAGGCTTGGAGTCGCCGTAAAACCGGTCAAATCCGTTAGCGAAGGGAACCTCCGGGGTTTCCCAGCAGTTAAGACCCGATTGAAGGCAACAGCTCAAACCATGAAGGGAAATACAGTCACCGCCAAGGCTACAGTTCCCAGGGCCAGAGCCTGCGGGCAAAAGGGGCTCCCTCAGCATCCATCCAAGCTGGGGAGCAGGTTACCGGTGGGAAGCCACCAGAACCGAGAACACAACACAGATGCAGGGAAAGGCAGTCACCGCCAACCTACCGGGCGAAGAACCACCGCAGCCGTCTGTGGGACCCGTCCATCCAGCCGTTTGTTTTACCGGAGACTTTGTATTCATCATTGGCTGAGTGAGTACCACTGTGCCGTGCGGCACCGCGCTGCCCCCGCGACCCTGCACCTCACCAGGCCCCGTAACCCGCCTGCCATCCTTCCCTCACCGGGCCCCGGGACAACCAACCCCCTACCCACGGAGGGGAAAAACAACATCCAAGCTACTCCCTGTCATCGCTCCTGGGATCCCCGTCCAGAGCAGCGGTGGTGTCAACCTCACCACAACCGTGGGTGACGTCACGGACAATAAATCCCCAAAAACAAACCCCTTTTCACTCATGGGCGAGGAGTGCCGCTCGAGTCCCCGGGATCCGGCCCACCGCTCGAGCCACCACAGAGCAGCAAGCGAAGCAGCAGCAGTGCCGGACCCGAGCGTGTAGTGCGAGCGCAGCGTCATCCTCCCCGCCCACGACATATACACGATGAAAATATAAAAAAAAAAAAAAAAAAAAAAAAAAAATGGTATTGCAGGAGAAATTGTATTGAAGTAAAAAACAAAAACACAAACAATCAATATAAGAATACAGTATATTAGCAGACATCCTGGCAGCAAAGATGAAATTAGTTCTCCCACCAAATACACCCAATGAGTGTTTCACAAATGTGTCGCCAGACCCTGATTCCAGCGAGGAGTCAAATACTATTCTGCTTAATGTAGTTTTGATAAAATTACTGTTTTATCAGCAGGATATATTACTACTAGGGATGAGCGAGTATACTCATTACTACTCGGTATTCGCTGAGTAGTACAGTATTCAGGCTACTCATTACTCCGCGAGTATCCTTGTAATTACTCGTTAGGAGTAGTGAGTCCAATGTAAGTCAATGGGAAATGTGAGTAATTGTCTGCTGGACCCTACAAAGCGGTCTGGGGGCTGAGTAAAAGGCTGAAATGGATGCATGATTTAAACAATCATACATCCATTTCAGCCTTTTACTTAGCCCCCAGACTGCTTTGTAAAGTCCAGCAGACAATCAGCTGATGCACGCTCCCCACCCAAGTCCTTCGCTCCCTTGTGCTGCACTCCCCGCTGCTTCGCTCCTTGGTGCTGCGCCCCCCGCTGCTCGGTCCTTCGCTCCCTGGTGCTGAGCTCCCCGATGCTTTGCTCCCTGGTGCTGAGCTCCCCGATGCTTTGCTCCCTGGTGCTGAGCTCCCCGTTGCTTCGCTCCCTGGTGCTGAGCTCCCCGTTGCTTCGCTCCCTGGTGCTGAGCTCCCCGTTGCTTCGCTCCCTGGTGCTGAGCTCCCCGTTGCTTCGCTCCCTGGTGCTGAGCTCCCCGTTGCTTCGCTCCCTGGTGCTGAGCTCCCCGCTGCCCGGTCCTTCACTCCCTGGTGCTGCGCTCCCTGGTGCTTCGCTCCCCTGTTATTGGAGCGATTATGTCAGAGCTGTCATTCTGCGGCTTGGCGTCTCCCTGCCAGCACTAAACTGTGTCGGGCAGCGATGACATCATCGCTCCGATAACAGCAGGCTTCAGAGCTGTCATTGTGTGCTGGTTCTCGCTCTGAGCGGCAGCTTCATGTCACCGCTCAGTACGAGGACTGGATACAGCAGAGCCGGCGTTGGGTCTCGGTTGTGGATTTACGTCGGAGCTAGGTATGTTTGGGGTTAATAAATGGGTTAAAGAGGGTGTCTGTGTGTTTATTTTTAAATAAAGGATTTTTATCTCTGCTTGTGTTTGATTAAAGGGGTTATCTGGCTTATTTTGACTTTTTTTTTATTATTAACCTATTGGGCTACATTGAGGCAGGCAAGTAGATAGTGAGCACTTACCTGCCCTGATGTCAGCCCCTCTCCCCCGGCTCAGAGTGGTCATGTGACCACTCCTGCCGCGATTTTGCTGCTTCCGGTCATTTCATGTAAACATGGGAAGAACCATGTTGACATGCAAATCTGGGAACAGCATGTTGCTGCCCTGCTGGGCGCGTACAGTGCGTGAGTCCCTGCCCACCCTCCCTGCACCCTCCCACACATTTCTCCGCACCCCGTACTCTCCCCGCCCACGGTATCACCGTCAGCACCGGGCCCCCTGCTTACAGTGCTTAGGATAGCAGGAGTGCCCGTGCAGTCTGTGTCCCGCTCCCTGCCAGCCCCGCGGCTGCTCGCACTGCTGTGTTTCAGCAGCTTCTCACAGTGCTTGCAGCTGCCGGGGATGATGAGCGCTGCTGGCAGGAGGTTAGATGAGATCATTACCTCCTGTGACGATCTCCTCCTCTGGCGATGTCACCGCTGTCACTGCCTTCTATGCCCGCCGCGTTCTCACGTCATGTCTCGCGGGCGGCCCGAGACTGTCACTAGCGGTGACGTCACGGGCTCTCGCGATACTGCTGAGAACGCGGCGGGCAAAGAAGTCAGTGACGGCGCTGACATCAGTAGAGCAGGAGGTCGTCACCGCATATAATGATCTCATCTAACCTCCTGACAGCAGTGCTCGTCATTCCCTGCAGTGACCTGGGCTATTGAGGTTAGCTCAGGTCACTGCACTGGTCTCCCAGACAATGGGGAACTTTCTGTTCTTCATTGACTGGGACATTGACTATGGTATGGATGTCGTGGGACCCCCTTATTGGATTACGCCGGACCCTGATTTTATTGTTCTTTTCAATAAAATGGTGAAAGAGGGAATGTTTTGGGCAGTGTTTTTTCAAATAAAACTTTTTTTGTTGTCTATTTTTTTTTTTTTTTATTACTGACTGGGTTGGTGATGTCGGGTATCTGATAGACGCGTGACATCACCAACTACTGGGCTTGATGCCAGGTGACATTACACATCTGGCATCAACCCCGTATATTATCCCGTTTGCCACCGCACCAGGGCAATGGGATGAGTTGGGGCGAAGCGCCAGGATTGGCACATCTAATGGATGTGCCACTTCTGGGGCGGCTGTAGCCTGCTATTTTTAGGCTGGGGAGTGTCCAATAACAGTGGACCTCCCTAGTCTGAGAATACCAGACCACAGCTGTCCGCTTTACCTTGGCTGGTGATCCAATTTGGGTGGGACCCCACGGTTTTTGTTTTAAATTATTAATATAATTTAAAATAACAGCGTGAGGTGCCCTCTGTTTTGGATTTCCAGCCAAGGTGAAGCTGCCAGCTGTGGTCTGCAGGCTGCAGCCGTCTGCTTTACCCTAGCTGGCTACAAAAGATAGGGGGGACCCCACGTCGTTTTTTTTTATTATTTTTTGGCTAAATACAAGGCTAAGCACCCTTTAGTGCCACATGAAAGTCACTAAAGGGTGCCAGCTTAGAATATGCAGGGAGGTGGGACATTATATAGGTCTCTCTCATCTCTCTCTCTATCTATCCCATTCATTCATCCGTCTATCTCTCTGTCTCTATATCTATCTATCCATCTCTATATCTACTCCTCTATTTATCTTTCTTGCTGCCTCCGTTTTTTGCGGTCCGCAAAAAAACGGAAGGCACACGGATTACACAGATTCATCCGTAAAAGAAACGGACCTTTTTTGCGGACCGCAAAAACGGAACGGTCATGTGAATGTAGCCTACTAATGTGTTCCCTATGGGGGTAGGGGTCGGTACAGAATGATGGGGGGGGGGGGCGGTACAGAGGGCAGTGTGTGTGTGTGTGTGTGTGTGTGTGTGTGTGTGTGTGTGTGTGTGTGTGGTTCCAGAGCCCGATGCGTGTGGGGGGGGCGCAGAGCCCAATACGTGTGGGGGGGGCGCAGAGCCCAATGCGTGGGGGGGGGGGCAGAGCCCAATGCGTGGGGGGGGGGGCAGAGCCCAATGCGTGTGGGGGGGGGCGCAGAGCCCAATGCGTGTGGGGGGGGGGCGCAGAGCCCAATGCGTGTGGGGGGGGCGCAGAGCCCAATGCGTGTGGGGGGGGGGCGCAGAGCCCAATGCGTGTAGGGGGGGGGGCGCAGAGCCCGATGCGTGTAGGGGGGGGGGCGCAGAGCCCGATGCGTGTAGGGGGGGGGGCGCAGAGCCCGATGCGTGTAGGGGGGGGCGCAGAGCCTGATGCGTGTAGGGGGGGGCGCAGAGCCCGATGCGTGTGGGGGGGGCGCAGAGCCCGATGCGTGTGGGGGGGGGCGCAGAGCCCAATACGTGTGGGGGGGGCACAGAGCCCGATGCGTGTAGGGGGGGGCGCAGAGCCCGATGCGTGTAGGGGGGGCGCAGAGCCCGATGCGTGTAGGGAGGGGGGGGGGAGGCGCAGAGCCCGATGCGTGTGGGCGGGTGGGCGCAGAGCCCGATGCGTGTGGGGGGGTGGGCGCAGAGCCCGATGCGTGTGGGGGGGTGCGCGCAGAGCCAGATGCATGTGGGGGGGTGCAGAGCCCGATGTGTGGCTGTTATTTCCAATGCTAGAGTGATAACAGGTCAGGTGCTGGGGCAGAATACTGACAGGGAATGAGTGTGCGGGGGGCGGGCAGGGGGCGAGCCTGGACACTGAGGGCGGGCAGGGGGCGAGCCTGGACACTGAGGGCGGGCAGGGGGCGAGCCTGGACACTGAGGGCGGGCAGGGGGCGAGCCTGGACACTGAGGGCGGGCAGGGGGCAAGCCTGGACACTGAGGGCGGGCAGGGGGCAAGCCTGGACACTGAGGGCGGGCAGGGGGCAAGCCTGGACACTGAGGGCGGGCAGGGGGCAAGCCTGGACACTGAGGGCGGGCAGGGGGCAAGCCTGGACACTGAGGGCGGGCAGGGGGCAAGCCTGGACACTGAGGGCGGGCAGGGGGCAAGCCTGGACACTGAGGGCGGGCAGGGGGCAAGCCTGGACACTGAGGGCGGGCAGGGGGCAAGCCTGGACACTGAGGGCGGGCAGGGGGCAAGCCTGGACACTGAGGGCGGGCGTTGCCAGCTCTGACTGGTAGGTGTGGCACGGGAAGAGGTCAGTTTTCTGGAGCTGAATGTAAATAAAGAGCTGCAGAGAATAAAGGGATAATTCAAGAAGAACAAAAGTTAGAAAACAAAAAATAATGTAGGGGTGATTTAAATGACAATACAGCACAGATTAGCTTACCAAACATTTTTGAGTTTATGTCTGACAACTCCTTTAACTATTTAATTACAGGATAATGGTAATATGGAGGTCTCATCGAAACCTATATATTACCAATCCAGGGCTTAATGACAGGTGTCAATTATCACCAGTTATTAACCCCTTATTACCCCAATTGCCACCGCATCAGGACAATTGGGATGGGCCGGGATAAACGCCAGATATGGCGCATCTAATGGATGCGCCAAATCTGGGGTGGCTGCCGGTTGCTATTCTTACCCTGGGGGGTATATGTGGCGCCCCTGAGGCTTCCGTCGCCACAGGTCATTGCACCCCACCTGCGGTGTGATGCCCATTCTGGGAGAGGAAGAGAGTGAACTCCGGTCCCCTGGTAAATCCACACTACACCCATTGCTAGGGACACACAGGACCAGGGAAAGTGGCAGGCAACCCTCCCATGCTGCATGCTGGGAGGGGCCGTAAGACCCATCCCTGCTCCCATAGGTTACTGCTTAGCAACTGGGGAGGTGGGAGGAGCCAAGGAGAGCAGACAGAGATAGGAAGGTCAAGTTTAGTCAGTTAGCTCGGGGAGTGAGAGAGTGAGGAGTGAGCATGTAGTTGGAGAAGAACAACGAGAGACAGGAGGGAGGAGGAGGCCTGCTGGAAGCAGGCAAGGAGGAGAAAGAAGAGAAGGAAAGAAAGGGTCGCAGGGCCGCGGGTAGTCCTGTAGGTACCACGAGCAGTCCTTGTTGGGTACCGAAGCCGAGGGCCCAGAGGCGCTACGAGTAGCTGCAGGCTGCGGTGGCCTGGTCCACATTGACATCGGTGGAGTGATTAAGCTGCAACAGGGGACTGTCCCTAGAGACTGGAGGAGTGCAAAGACAATCTCCAAACAGTAAAAACCGAGGCCCAGGGACGTTGCAAGCTCCCAGGGCCAGAACCCATAGCAGACCTTTAGAAAAGGGGTAATCAGCCGACAGGTGACCCTCCAGCCTGGAGGCTGTAGTGGAGGCCAAGCCAGGGCCATCCAAACTCGGGCAAGGCTAGTGAAGACAGCAGAGAAGGAGACACTAAGAGAGAGGGTACCGGATTTCACACTCGGAATCACCCAGAAGACGGAGGTCCCTGACAGCGGTCCCAGCAGTCCAAGGGTCTTGCCTGCCCTGACAAGAACTGTGAGTAAAGAACTTGAACTGCACCTCTGAAGTTGCCTCAGTTATTTCATCTGCATAGACATTCACAAGCACCAACAGTGCCCCGGGTGTTACATCTCGTGGCTCTCCTGAGGCAAGGACTGAGGCAGTCTCCCATTCCTTGCCTGCCACGAGCACTCCTGCTCAGCAGTGCCGAAGGTCTGCCAGACTGCGCAGTGTGCAGGAGATACCTTCTCAGAGAGGCAGCAGAAGGGTGACACCTAGTGGTTCTCCTGTTACAAGGAGTGAAGCGGTCTCCCATTCCTGGCCTGCCGCAGACTCTCCTGCTCAGCGGCCCCGAAGGTCTGCGAGGCTGCGCAATGTGCAGAGGTTTACTGCTCAGGGAAGCAGTGAGATTCCCATTATCTCTGCACATTGTGAGACCGAGGATCCCGCCTTTATTTCCCAGAGGCAGGAGGGTGAGCATGTGCAATGCGTGGTGGGTCCTGATTCGCTCACTGACGTCACACGGCTTGATGACAAGGCTGGTGACGTGGTCAATCCTGACTGGCCAGGCTGGGACGTCGTGGACCCTGATTGGGTCAAGTCCGTCATCTCCGCCTCGCGCCCGCCCTCGGGTGGAGCTGCACCTCCTTAAAAGCTCCCCCTGCCATCATGGCGGCGCGCGACCGTCCTTCTATGTTTGGATGTCTGGCAGCGTGCTGCCACGCCACTGCTCAGGCATTACTGTCTCTTGTGGGCTTGGCCCTTGCTGCTCCGGCAGTACCTCGTTTGCAGGCCGTGTTCCTGCCTTGCTGCTCCGGCAGTACCCCCGTCAACAGGCCGTGTTCCTGTCCCAGGTGAGCTCCTCAAGTCTCCATTGGACTCACCTGCCTATTGAAAGCACACGTGCGTGGGCACCTCTGTGCTACCCTCGTGCCATATTCTCGTGACTTCCACTGGCACACGTGCGTGGGCACCTCTGTGCTTCCCCGTGCAACAGGTACACCGAGACGTGAGATCTGTGCCATACAACCCTCACGGGTTAGGGCAGATCGGTGTACATAGATCGTCTGTGACATTCCAGACGATCGCTAGCAGCAACCCGCTCACTCTTCACCCACCATAGCGGCGGTCCCTTACACCGCACAGTGGACCTTGACCGGCGGAAGCAGTCCATTTCCCATCTTGGCACGCTTCCCCGGGTCCCCCTCGTAACATTACGGTCGCGCCAAAGGTCTGGCTATGGCTGAAGAGCAGCAGCAGTTGCTGCGTTATGTGCAGCAGTTGGAGTCACGATTGGCAGCAGTGGAGCAGTCTTCCTCCGATAAGACTACTCTGACGACAGTCGCCACCCAGGCGGCTACCCAGGCTGTGCTATTGGGTGGAAGGTCTCCTCGCCTTGCGCTTCCAGAGCGCTTTAGCGGCAACAGCTCTGAGTGCCGTGGTTTTATAAACCAGGTTACCACCTACTTAGAGCTGTCCGCGACTCTTTACGCTACCGAGAAGGCGAAGGTAGCCTTCGTCCAGTCCCTGCTCACAGGGAGAGCGCTGAAGTGGTCCACGCCGTTGTGGGAGCGCGGAGATCGTGTGGTGAATAACTTAGCAGCTTATCTTGGGGCCATGAGAATGGTGTTCCTCGGGCCTCAAGTCACCCACGATTCCGCGCTGCGCCTCCTACGACTTCGGCAAGGGTCTGCTTCAGTCGGGGACTTTGCTGTACACTTTAGGACACTGGCCGCAGAGCTGGACTGGCCGGATAAGGTCCTTGTCCCTGTGTTTTGGGAGGGCCTGGCAGGGTTTGTCAAAGACGCACTGGCCACACGTGAGGTGCCTGCCACTTTAGAGTCCTTGATTCAGGTTGCCTCTCGCATAGACATCCGCCAGGCGGAGCGAAGGCTCGAGGTCTCTTCAGCATCCACGTCTTCTCGGCCTAAAAAGCGTCTGACTCCCGTCTTCCATCAGACAGGTCCCCCAGCCAGTCCTGTAGGCGACTCCGTGGAGTCAATGGAGGTGTCCAAGGTGGTCTCCTCTGCCCCAGGTTCTCGGTCTTGTGTCATCTGCTTTTCCTGTGGGCAGAGGGGACACATAGCTACCCGATGTCCCAAACCGTCGGGAAAAGACAGCGTCTAGTTTCTATCAGAGGGGGGAGTCTAGACGCTACTTCTCCCTCTAGGTTGACTATCAGCGCCCAGTTGCAGTTCGGCACTACTCTCTTCTCTGCCCTGGCTTGCTTGGACTCAGGCGCTGAAGGCAATTTCATCTCGACCTCCCTGGCAACCCGATACTCAGTTCCCCTGGTTCTGTTGCCCAAGCCACTCAGGGTCCGGGTAGTCGACGGATCCATACTACTCGATCCTATCACCCAGATCACCATCCCTCTCAGGATGGATGTACCACCGGGACACCATGAGCAGGTGTCCTTCCTGGTGCTTCCAGGGGGGACGGATGAGATCCTACTGGGCCTTCCCTGGTTGAGACAGCATGCTCCTATACTCAACTGGGCAACAGGGGAGATCTCATCCTGGGCAGGATCCTGTAGAGAGCACCTCGTGACTACCGAACCACCCGCTACCATTAGGTCGGTTGGGTCCTCAGGGAATACTGAGGGGCCGGGTTTACCGACACCTTATGAGGCCTACAGGGATGTCTTTTCCAAAAGGGCCGCAGATACTCTTCCTCCCCACCGGCCATATGATTGCCGAATAGACCTGAAGCCAGGCTCCGAGCCCCCTAGGGGCAGAGTGTATCCACTCTCTGCTCCAGAGACGGAGGCTATGTCCAAATATATTCAGGACAGCCTGGCGAAGGGGTTCATTCGCAAGTCTATTTCACCGGCTGGTGCAGGGTTCTTTTTTGTGCAGAAGAAGGAAGGGGATCTGCGCCCCTGTATCGATTACAGGGGATTAAATGCAATCACAATCAAGAACAAATACCCTTTGCCCCTCATTACTGAGCTATTTGATCGATTCCGCGGGGCAAAGGTCTTCACAAAGCTGGATCTACGCGGGGCGTATAATCTAGTGCGAGTCCGAAAGGGCGATGAGTGGAAGACCGCCTTTAACACCAGGGACGGTCACTACGAGTATCTAGTAATGCCCTTCGGACTCTGCAATGCCCCCGCCGTATTTCAAGACTTTGTGAATGACATTTTCCGGGAATGTATCTTTCCGTTGTTGCATACCTGGATGACATTCTTATCTTCTCCCCCGATCTTACCACCCATCGGAGGGATGTCATCCGAGTACTTAAGAGGCTCCGCACCCATTCGTTATATGCTAAGCTGGAAAAGTGCGTTTTTGAACAGGAATCCTTGCCGTTCCTGGGGTACATAGTGTCCAGTCAGGGGTTAGCAATGGATCCGGGGAAGTTGGAGACAGTGATGAACTGGCCTGAGCCCCGCTCGCTGAAGGCAATCCAGCGATTCTTGGGGTTTATCAATTATTATCGCCAGTTCATTCCCAACTTCTCGACGGTGGCAGCACCCATCATTGCCCTTACCCGCAAGGGCGCTAATCCCAAAGCGTGGACACGGGAAACGGTAGAGGCATTTCACACTCTCAAAACTCACTTCTCCAGAGCTCCCATCCTTCATCGTCCAGACATCTCCAAACCCTTCCTACTGGAGGTAGACGCCTCTTCGGTCGGTGCAGGTGCAGTCCTGTACCAGAAAAACGAACGAGGAAGGAAACATCCGTGTTTCTTTTTCTCCAAGACCTTTTCTCCGGCCGAGAGGAACTACTCCATAGGGGATAGGGAGTTACTGGCGATGAAACTAGCATTCCAGGAATGGCGGCATCTCCTGGAGGGTGCGAAGCATCTATTTGAGGTTTTTTCTGACCACAAAAACCTCACATACCTCCAGACAGCACAACGCCTGAACCCAAGGCAGGCCCGTTGGTCTTTATTCTTCTCCCGGTTCCGCTTTATTATCCGCCACCTGGCCGGTGAGAAGAACGTACGGGCCGATGCCTTGTCACGTTGTATGGTTGTGTTGGAGGAGGACGAGGAGGAGCCTCGTCTTATACTACCCCCGGACAGCTTGAGGATGGTCACTCCCACTTCTTTGGACCAGGTGCCACCTGGCAAAACCCTCGTTCCCCCTGAACTACGGAACGAGGTGCTATCGTGGGCCCATGCCTCCAAGGTCGGGGGTCACTTCGGGGTCAAAAGGACCAGAGACCTGGTGACCAGGCATTATTGGTGGCCGAGACTACCCCAGGACATACAGGAATATGTGGGAGCCTGTATGTCGTGTGCTCGGAATAAGCCGTCCCGGCAGAAACCGGCAGGTCTTCTTCACCCACTGCCAGTGCCGGATCGTCCCTGGGAAGTGGTAGGGATGGACTTCCTGGGAGATCTGCCCAAATCAGCAGGGCACAGGGTCGTATGGGTCATCACGGACCACTTCTCTAAAATGGTCCACTTGGTGCCTCTCCCACGACTCCCGACGTCACGTGCTCTCGCCACCTTGTTCATTCGGCATGTATTTAGGTTGCATGGCATGCCTGACAAGGTGGTGAGCGACCGGGGTCCTCAGTTCACGTCTCGCTTCTGGAGAGAGCTCTGTAAGCTCCTGCAGATAGAGCTGAACATCTCCTCCGCATACCATCCCGAGACCAATGGACTAGTGGAGAGGACTAATCAGACCTTGGTAACTTACCTCCGCCATTTTATATCCGCGCACCACGACAACTGGGCTAACCTCCTTCCTTGGGCCGAATTTGCCATTAACAATTCGGTCCATGAATCCTCTGGCCAGACTCCGTTCCTACTCAATAACGGACAACATCCCAGAATCCCGGTTCCGATGCCCATTACGTCACCCGATACTAGAGTGGAGGATTGGGCTACCAAGGCCCGGGAGATCTGGGATGACACCCAAGAGGCTCTTAAAAGGGCTAAAGACCGGATGGTGACAACGGCTGATGTTCGCCGCCGCCCTGCACCATCCTTCGCCCCTGGTGACCTAGTATGGCTGTCCTCTAAGAATGTTAACCTACGGGTACAGGCAGCCAAATTCGCCCCTAGGTATCTGGGTCCGTTTAAAGTACTACAGCAGGTAAACCCAGTGGCATACCGACTCCAGCTCCCTCCACGCTGGGCTATAGCCAACACCTTTCACGTGTCCCTCCTGAAACCCGTACGACTTAATAAATTCTCGGGGTCCCTGCCGGCTCAAACCGACTCCCCGTCCGACGACCCTGAGGTGGCAAAACTTGTGGAGACAAAAGTCATACAGGGCAAGAGGTACTACCTCGTGGAGTGGGCCGGCCGTGGTCCGGAGCATAGATCCTGGGAGTTGGAGGATCATATGCGCGCCCCGGGTTTGATAGCGGCCTACGAGCACGGACAAGGGGGGGGGCCTAGACGGGGGGGTAATGTTACATCTCGTGGCTCTCCTGAGGCAAGGACTGAGGCAGTCTCCCATTCCTTGCCTGCCACGAGCACTCCTGCTCAGCAGCGCCGAAGGTCTGCCAGACTGCGCAGTGTGCAGGAGATACCTTCTCAGAGAGGCAGCAGAAGGGTGACACCTAGTGGTTCTCCTGTTACAAGGAGTGAAGCGGTCTCCCATTCCTGGCCTGCCGCAGACTCTCCTGCTCAGCGCCCCCGAAGGTCTGCGAGGCTGCGCAATGTGCAGAGGTTTACTGCTCAGGGAAGCAGTGAGATTCCCGTTATCTCTGCACATTGTGAGACCGAGGATCCCGCCTCTATTTCCCAGAGGCAGGAGGGTGAGCATGTGCAATGCGTGGTGGGTCCTGATTCGCTCACTGACGTCACACGGCTTGATGACAAGGCTGGTGACGTGGTCAATCCTGACTGGCCAGGCTGGGACGTCGTGGACCCTGATTGGGTCAAGTCCGTCATCTCCGCCTCGCGCCCGCCCTCGGGTGGAGCTGCACCTCCTTAAAAGCTCCCCCTGCCATCATGGCGGCGCGCGACCGTCCTTCTATGTTTGGATGTCTGGCAGCGTGCTGCCACGCCACTGCTCAGGCATTACTGTCTCTTGTGGGCTTGGCCCTTGCTGCTCCGGCAGTACCTCGTTTGCAGGCCGTGTTCCTGCCTTGCTGCTCCGGCAGTACCCCCGTCAACAGGCCGTGTTCCTGTCCCAGGTGAGCTCCTCAAGTCTCCATTGGACTCACCTGCCTATTGAAAGCACACGTGCGTGGGCACCTCTGTGCTACCCTCGTGCCATATTCTCGTGACTTCCACTGGCACACGTGCGTGGGCACCTCTGTGCTTCCCCGTGCAACAGGTACACCGAGACATGAGATCTGTGCCATACAACCCTCACGGGTTAGGGCAGATCGGTGTACATAGATCGTCTGTGACATTCCAGACGATCGCTAGCAGCAACCCGCTCACTCTTCACCCACCATAGCGGCGGTCCCTTACACCGCACAGTGGACCTTGACCGGCGGAAGCAGTCCATTTCCCATCTTGGCACGCTTCCCCGGGTCCCCCTCGTAACACCCGGGCATTGCTCCACCTGTGGGGAGCAGTACCACGATTGCTGCCATAACATCCCCCGGAGGCCTCACACAGCAGCGGCGGCTTATTAGCCGCATACCACAGGTGGCGTCACGAACACAACCATTAACAAGCAAGCCACATATTCAACTGACGGCCACGGAGCCGGGCCCAGCCACCACTGACTACCACCGGACTAGTCCGGCCCGGAACCGGGTGTCCCATAGCCCTGGGGTGGGCGAGTCAACTTTTGGCGTCACGAACAGGATTTCGTGCCCGGTCACACCGGGTACTGTGCGCCTGAAGAATCGTGAAATAGCCGTGTTTTACTGTGAGAAACTGCCGCCATTGAAGCCACTGAGCGCGGGAAGAAGGGGGGCGTGAAAGAAGTAAGGGCGCGAAGAGAAGCCCCGCCCCCTTGTCCAAGAAAAGCGCGCGAAGCGGTGCCCGCCATAGAAAGCGGAAGAAAAAGAAGTGGTGACCAAATAAGCTGGCCGGCTGGCAGACAGAGTTTAAAAAGCCAGACCAGCAGACAACGAAAATGTACCTTATCGCAAGCGGAGTGTTGCCGGCCATGATGGGCTGGGCGCCAGTCTGGCGCCAGCTACTCGTACAGCCCCTGGCCCCGCCTCCAAGAAGGGAAAGGGTGCAGCCGAGTGGCGTGGTCGAGCACCCGAGCAGTGTTCCAGGCAGCTCTCTCCAGGTGGGTAGCATGGCGGAGGAGCTGCAGCAAGGTGCACCAGGGACCGGCAGAGAGGATTGCAAGCTGGACCTGCTCCAGGAAGAAGTGAGAGTTCTGGCTCGGAGGCTGAGCAGCATGGAAGTGGAGGCGGACAGGCGGAGAGAGACACTGAGGGTGCCGGAGGATCTGGAACGGTGGATGGATGCCGCGGAGCAAGCGCAGGGTGAGCAACCAGAAACCCCGTCCAGTCCGGACCCAGGGCCCCGCCATGAACCCCCGCTTAGCCCCTTCACTGACCCACGGGCCTTCCCGGCCTACCCCGCGGACGCCCGGTGGGGCACCGGAGGCCTGCCCGAGACCCCCGCAGACGGAGCCTGGGGAGGGGTGGACCCTGAACCACTAGTGGGCCCCCTGCCGAGTCCCCCTGTGAGCCTCCTGGGAATGGCATCCCCGGGAGTGAACTGGGACGCGGCGCCCATAGAAACCAAGGGACTGCAGCAGCCGCTGCGCCCCAAGGAAACTCCCCTGGCCAACGAGCTGACGTGCCGGAGGCTGGTGGTCGAGTACCAGCGGGAGCGGGAACTCCGGGAAGAGAAAAGAAGGGCCCGAGAAGTCGCCAATCTGGCCTCCAAGGAAGAGGTCAGGAAGGCCCTGAAGGGAACTGAGTGCCCAGTGAAACGGGGCACCGTAGTCGATTTCCGGCAGAAAGGTGGCTGGGGCTTCATCCGGGAGCCTGGCCTGGGCAAGGATGTGTTTGTAGCCCGGAGAGACATTGAGGAGCACCTGCCCAGAGGCCACCCAGGGCGCGACGCCAAGCCGGGTGATGAGGTGGAGTATACCCGGCTGATGGGGGACCGCGGGTGGTATGCGCTGCATGTGCACATTGTGCAGGAAGAAGCGGCCCCAGAAGAGCCAGAGTGGCGCCGCACAGCACAAGAGCGCAGCATCTCCCCAAGCAGCAGCGCCACCTCAAGACAGACCCAGGCCACAGAACATTGCAGCCGGCCTGCAACAGTTACCCAGGAGACGCAGACCAGGATCTCCATGGCGCGTGTGATGCAGGGTGCCCGGCCAAAGCAGGGCCCTAGAGACCACAGCAATAGCCCCCTGCAGACAAGCAGCCCTCTACAGCAGCGCCGTGCAACGCCTACAGGCAGCCCCACTCCAACCCAGGCTGCAGGACAGCGCAGAAGGTCAGGGACCAGTGCTCAAGGGACCCAGACGATGATCTCATCAGCGTACCTGCTGCCGGGAGCCATGCCAGAGTGGGATCCTGAAATCTATCCTCGAGAGTAAGGAAGATGAAGAGCTGCCAAGCTGTACAGAGCCCCTCATTCTTTTTGAAGAAGTCCCTCGTGTTTTGCCCCTGTTTCTTTTCGAAGATGACACCCTTTCCTACTGTGCTGCCCCTGATTCTTTTTGAAGACGTCACCCCCCCCCATGTTATGTGTTACCGGGCCACTGAACTGGAATGTGGGCCCCGGTGGAAGTGTATGTGTCATGTCATACCAGGCCACTGGACTTAGTGGCTGGTATGTTGTTTATGTGTCCTATGTAACCAGGCCATTGGACTTAATGGCTGGTTGATTTGTCCCATTATTGTTTGATTGAAAGAAACGAACTGCCGGGCTACTGGACTTGTTGTAGCCGAAAATGTAGATAGTTGCACCCGTTGTGCCCCCTACCAGAATTATGGGGGAGGTGCCCAAACTGTGCAATGAACTGAAAGTGCACACATAGTTTCTTTATAAGAAGTTCGCAACGTTCACTGATATGTGCCTCCCATAAAGGGAAGAAATGTTTTACTGTTTTATGTTATTGCATACAAAAATGTTTTTGCAGTTTCCCCACATGTTTTTGTTGTTTTTCAGCCCGAGGACGTGCTGGGATTTGCTGTGGGGGAGTGTGGCGCCCCTGAGGCTTCCGTCGCCACAGGTCATTGCACCCCACCTGCGGTGTGATGCCCATTCTGGGAGAGGAAGAGAGTGAACTCCGGTCCCCTGGTAAATCCACACTACACCCATTGCTAGGGACACACAGGACCAGGGAAAGTGGCAGGCAACCCTCCCATGCTGCATGCTGGGAGGGGCCGTAAGACCCATCCCTGCTCCCATAGGTTACTGCTTAGCAACTGGGGAGGTGGGAGGAGCCAAGGAGAGCAGACAGAGATAGGAAGGTCAAGTTTAGTCAGTTAGCTCGGGGAGTGAGAGAGTGAGGAGTGAGCATGTAGTTGGAGAAGAACAACGAGAGACAGGAGGGAGGAGGAGGCCTGCTGGAAGCAGGCAAGGAGGAGAAAGAAGAGAAGGAAAGAAAGGGTCGCAGGGCCGCGGGTAGTCCTGTAGGTACCACGAGCAGTCCTTGTTGGGTACCGAAGCCGAGGGCCCAGAGGCGCTACGAGTAGCTGCAGGCTGCGGTGGCCTGGTCCACATTGACATCGGTGGAGTGATTAAGCTGCAACAGGGGACTGTCCCTAGAGACTGGAGGAGTGCAAAGACAATCTCCAAACAGTAAAAACCGAGGCCCAGGGACGTTGCAAGCTCCCAGGGCCAGAACCCATAGCAGACCTTTAGAAAAGGGGTAATCAGCCGACAGGTGACCCCCCAGCCTGGAGGCTGTAGTGGAGGCCAAGCCAGGGCCATCCAAACTCGGGCAAGGCTAGTGAAGACAGCAGAGAAGGAGACACTAAGAGAGAGGGTACCGGATTTCACACTCGGAATCACCCAGAAGACGGAGGTCCCTGACAGCGGTCCCAGCAGTCCAAGGGTCTTGCCTGCCCTGACAAGAACTGTGAGTAAAGAACTTGAACTGCACCTCTGAAGTTGCCTCAGTTATTTCATCTGCATAGACATTCACAAGCACCAACAGTGCCCCGGGCATTGCTCCACCTGTGGGGAGCAGTACCACCATTGCTGCCATAACATCCCCCGGAGGCCTCACACAGCAGCGGCGGCTTATTAGCCGCATACCACAGGTGGCGTCACGAACACAACCATTAACAAGCAAGCCACATATTCAACTGACACCCACCAGGGCCACGGAGCCGGGCCCAGCCACCACTGACTACCACCGGACTAGTCCCATAGCCCTGGGGTGGGCGAGTCATATAACTATGTGCCCCCCCAGGAGGAGAACACCAACCCCCAGCTGTCTGTTTTATCTTGGCTGACTATCAAAATTGAGGGGGGATGGGGGGGGGACACTACGTGGTTTTTTTTTTTAAATTATTTATTCTACGATATAGACCCGCCTACCGGCGGCTGTGATTGGTTACAGTGAGACAGCTGTCACTTAGCATGGGGGCACGTCTGCCTGCAACCCATCATAGGCCCCAGTGAGCGGGGGAAGCAGGGAATATGAGATGGAATAATGAACGGCCGACATTTTCAAAACCAGGAGAAGCCGCCAGAGCAGTGTGACAGATGTGCAGGTGATCAGTGAGTATTAGAGAGGGGGTGAGAGGGAGAGACCGACTGACCGAGAGAGAGAGAGACCGACAGAGAGACTGACCGACACAGAGACAGAGAGAGACTTCACTGACAGCTTTCCCGTACAATGCTTTCTTCCCCGCTGCTTAGCTCCCCCGCCTGGTGCTTCCCTCCCCGCTGCTTCGCTCCCCCGCCGCCTACCCACCCGATTCAAAGTTAGGACCGGGCGGGGAGTGCAGCACCAGGTAGCGGGGAGCGAAGCACCAGGCGGGGGAGCAGGCATCAGCTGATTGTTTAAAAGCCGGGCGGGAAAAGCCGCCGCCTTTTTTAAACAATCATGCATCCATTTCAGCCTTTTACTCAGCCCCCAGACCACTTTGTAGGGTCCAGCAGACAATTACTCACATTTTCCATTGACTTGCATTGGACTCGATACTCGTGTCAAGTACCCGAGTATTAGGACCTACTCGTTACAAGTATAGAGAGTCCGAGTATTTCACTACTCGCTCATCCCTAGTCACTATGTTTCAAAAATAATTCTAAAAGCTTTTGCAATTTTAATTTCAACCACTAAGCTACAAAGAGGTTGACACAATTTCTGTAGAGATCATATTTCAGTACTCATCAGCACAGGCAGGATTAAAATAAAAGATAACACCTGTGTATGGATAACACAGGACCCAACATTCATAGTAGGTATTGGATGCAGCTCACCTCTGCCCCCTTCCTGCACAGTGATTATATATGTCAGGAACAGTTTAGATATTTTATACAAAGCATCCTGCACAGCGTGAAGGCCTCTGCTATTATCGCTTCTAGAAAGGAAGTGGATCCAATTAACTTAAAGGATCTGTCAAACGTTTTTTTTTTTTTTTCCTTTTTTCCAGAGAATAGCTCCATGGCAGCCAGCAAAGGTAATGGTTTAACCCTCATTGGTAGTGCCAACGTAGCCCGATAGAACTATAAGAGAGGGATAAGTAAATTACTGCAAATTTTAGAGCCAAATTCCTTAAGATGCTTTTTAAAGGATATCTGTCAGCAGGTTTTTTTTCTACCTCATCTAAGAGCAACACGATGTAGGAAAAGAGATCCTGAGTTTAACAATGTATGCAGCCGTTTTGACAGTGAAAAATGTTAGATTTTGCATGTAGCAGAGCTCTGAGAGCTGCCCCCACCCACACCAGGTTTTCACTGTACATTTCCATAGAGAAGCTGCTAATCACTGAAGGGGGCGGAATCGGACTACAACTCACTGCTGCTGAGACCCACTAATGATAAAAGATGAGAGGCTTAAACTAATATTGCAAGTAAACAAAAAAAGACAATAATAAAGAGATAATAATAAATAATAATAAGGAGATAAGAGATGAAGGGATGAATTTTCTGTTTTAACTCTTACACCATGTTGTCTCCAGATTACATTGCAGAAACCTGCTGACAGAGTCCCTTTTAACAGCACCCAAACATAAAATATGATTACATTAATAGACAACTGAAAAATGTAATTGCTTGCAGCAAATTCCTAGATGCATTAGCTACCAGTCAGATATCCGCATACAAATATATATGACAAAGGGTACAAGAAGCTATAAAAAAAGCTATAGAACGTACGTTAATGTATTATTGGAAAATTACCTACTGTTTAAAGAGGATCTGTCAACATATATTTTGAGAGGAGCATATAAACGTTTAGCAGCTGAGATCCTGATTCCAGTGATGTGCCACTTGCTGGTCTATATGCTGTAATTTTTTATACAATCAAAGTTTTCTCTGCTGTAGATCTAGCATTGCTCAGAATACTGAGCCCTGTATATACTGCCCATACCACTGATTAGCAGCTGTCAACGTGGTTTTGGCATGGTTGCAAAGAAAGACAAAAATATTACGACCAGACATCCTGATTGCAAGGGAACAAAGTTTATTTTTATTGATCAAGATATGTGAACACACCAGGTGAGATTAAAAGCAATAAACAGAATACTGGAGTTCCCAGCATTACCACAATCATAACAACATTGTCTATATAAAGCAGTCTTCCATCTCAAAAAACTACAATAGAAGTATACAGATATTGCAGTCAGACGTCATAAAATTAATGGCTGGATAATGTATCTATATAATCAATAATACCATATCATATCTATAAAATCATATGTGTAACTTCCTGATGTCCTGTATAATATCTGTAAAACGATCCAGATACCCTATAGATCAATTATATTGTACCAAAATGCAGCTGCCATTAAAGTTCTATTTACTGCCTCCATATCAGTATCTATCAACATGTGGCCCTGTGCAGCTGATAATATTCTACAGCGATGGCACCACTGATAATGGTCAAGTTCTGAATAAAGCTGGGTTCACACATAGCGACAGCGACATCGCTGTTACGTCACCATTTTCTGTGACGTAACAGCGACCTTGTAAGTCGCTGTTATGATGGCTGCTTAGCTGTCAAACACAGCGACACAGCAGCGATCATAACGTCGCTACATGTGCAGAGAGCAGGTAGCCGTGCACACTGCTTAGCGCTGGCTCCTTGCTCTCCTAGCTACAGTACACATCGGGTTAATTAACCCGATGTGTACTGCAGCTACATGTGCAGAGAGCCGGAGCCGCGCACACTGCTTAGCGCTGGCTCCTTGCTCTCCTAGCTACAGTACACATAGGGTTAATTACCGTACCCGATGCGTACTGCAGCTACATGTGCACAGAGCAGGAGCCGGCACTAGCAGCAAGAGCGGCGGAGGCTGGTAACGAAGGTAAATATCGGGTAACCAGGGAAAGGTCTTCCCTTGGTTACCCGATGTTTACAGTGGTTACAGCTTTCCGCAGCTGCCAGACGCCGGCTCCTGCTCTCTGCTCGCTTCATTTCGTCGCTCTCTCGCTGTCACACACAGCAATGTGTGCTTCACAGCGGGAGAGCGACGACGAAAAAATGAAGCAGGACATCCAGCAACGAGCAACGACCTCACAGCAGGGGCCAGCTCGTTGCTGGATGTCACACACAGCGACAGCGACGGGACGTCGCTGCAACGTCACAGAAAATGTTGACGTAGCAGCGACACCACCTTAAGGCTAAGTGCGCACAGTGCATTTTTTCGGGTGCGTTTTTGGGCTCAAAACTGCATGACTTTGCTTCCCCAGCAAAGTCTATGAGTTTTCATTTTTGCTGTCCACACACAACTTTTTTTTTTTAAGCTGTGTCTTTGAGCTTTAAAAAAAAAAAAAAAAAAGGGACATGTTAATTCTTTCCTGCGTTTCTCCAACTTGCAATGCATTGGGAAAACGCAAAAAAACGCAGAGATCAAAAATTCAGCAAAACGCAGTAAAAATGCATTTTTACCGGTGCGTTTTTGACGCGGGTGCGTTTGTGCGTTTTTAGCGGCCAAAAACAGCGTCAAAAAAAGCAGCGTGCGCACATGGCCTAACACCCTAAATAATGGGGCACAACACCTTAGCTTTAACTCTTTATGGTAATGTCTGTATAAGCCCAACCAGCGACCAGCACATTGCAGCAGCTGGTAACACATTACAGTAATGGCACCACCACCAAATCAAATGGTGTTAGATAACACCCAAAGTATAGGGACCCAGCACAACCACTTAATATTGACTCTTTGTGGCCTAATAACAGGCCCCACCAGTGGCTAGCACACAGACTCCAAGACCTACTCTAGAAACATGAAGCCCCACCATCTCACGTGAACTATGGTCACTTGCAGTCAGGACGTCTGGTCGTAGTTTCTATATTTTCGTCTTTGGCTGCCTCCCTCCAGTAGAATACACATAGTCACATTTGGTTGCTGACATTTCTGAATTAAAATTAGATTTCACGCACAATAATTAGATATGCAACCACTTTCCTTGTGGGTTCTTTTTCATGGTTGCAAAGAGTATTTTACCAGATGATATGCGAGACCTAGTCATGTACTGAATTTCCTGCTGAATAAAAAAAAAAAAAAATAAAATCAATGTTTTAACAGCAACACAGTCTGGTAAGTCATACATAATTGGAATAAGGCTCCCAACCCCTATATCATGCTGTTCTCAGATTACATAGCAAAGCCCTGCTAATGGATTCTCTTGAAAAAGATTTTATGTTAAATGTATTTTTTAAACAAATGTGTTATTTTGTTTTACCTTCATATCAGAATCTTTATTAAAAAAGTGAAATCTTGCAATATTCACATTGGCTACTGAGGTTGTTATAAACAAATACTTCTTGTTCTTACAGGAGATCCACATGGACATGAGCAGCAATACACTTACAGTATATGCTAACACCAATGAGTGTGTATTAAGGGAGGGAGCAGTGGATCCTGTGTTTTCAGATGTGTATAGAGGTGACACCTCACACTGCAGTCCTGCCTCTGATGATAAGGAGACTTCTGGAAAGTATTACGTAAAGAGTAATAAAGTATAACCCCAATGGACCATTGAAAAATGCAAGATTTCAAAAAAATTTTAATAGGGATTAAGATATGATAAAAGCATTAAATATTTTTTAAAAATACCTTTAATCAAAAAATAAAAAAAAATTGATTTAACAGACTGATTGTTTAATCAGGAACGTATTCTCGGAAAATGACCTAATAACCTTTATTGATATAAATAAGTAAAACTAAACAAGAAAATCCAGCATAATATTGAATTCTGCATTTTTAAAACAACTGATTAAACTAGAACATATTTCTCTGAAACGCTCCAGAAATGTTGAAGATCCAGCTGAAGACTATTGCCAGAGACAGGTCTAGTTCAGCTCTGCCCGGCTCTTACCTGCGCTGCTGCAGGTGATTAACAGGTCCTTCCGTTGTACATGTGGATACACCTGTCAATTACCTTGAACAGCATTGGGAAGAGCCAGTCAGGGATTAAAAGCAGAGACCAGACTATCTATAGAGGGAATCTGTCAGCAGGTTTTTGCTATGTAATCTGAAGATAGTGTCGCGGGCGGAGGAGGGGACGCCGCGCTCTCCCACTGCTCGGGTCCGGCTGCCGCTGCTGCTGCGGCCTGCTGCTGCTCGGTGGCTCGAGCGATGGGCCGGATCCCGGGGACTCGAGCGGCGCTCCTCGCCCGTGAGTGAAAAGGGTATTGGTTTTGGGGATTTATTGTCCGTGACGCCACCCACGGTTGTGGTGATTGTGTGGACACCACTGCTGCTCTGTATGGGGATCCCGGGAGCGGTGACAGGGAGCAGCAAAGTTGTTGGTTCTCCCCTCCGTGGGTAGGGGGTGGTGGTCCCGGGGCCCAGTGATGAGTTGGGGAATGAGGGATGGCGGGCCGGTGCAGGGCTTGGTGGGGTGCAGGGACGCGGGGGCAGCGCTGTGCCTCACGGCACTGTGGTACTCACTCAGCCTGAGACGGGGACACAGTTCTCGGTAAAACACACGGCTGGAAAGAGAGTTCCCACGGACGGCTGCTGTTGCTTTTCCCCGGTAGTTGACGGTGACAGTCCCTTTTCCTGCACCTAAGTCTATGTTGGTAGCGATGGGTTCCCACCGGTAACCCGCTCCCCGGCTTGGATATGGGCCGGAGGAGCCCCTCTTTGCCCGCAGGCGCTGGCCCTGAGAAACTGGTGCCTTGGCGGTGGCGGTGTCTCTCTCTAACGGTTGGACTGTTGCCTTCAATCGGGACTTGGTTGTTGGGAGACCCAGAGGTCCCCTTCACTGACGGATTTGGCAAATTCACGGCGACTCCTAGCCTTGCCGGGATCCGAAAGGCCCCTGCCAATGGTGCTGGCTTCTCTTCGTATACCGCTCCGGTACCGCCGGGCCACCACCCGTCCACGGTCCTTTCAGCAACCTCCAAGCAGCCTCTCCTGCAGATGGTCACCGCCGTCTGCTAACCTTGCTGTTCTCAGTCCGGGGCACACACCCGGATCAACTTCAGGCTTTACAAACTGTCACTTTCTCTTCCACCTTAACTCCTCTCTCTTGCTCCTCTACCACTTACTTCAACCTCCCTAACTGTTCTCTAACTTCTCACTGCCCGGTTTTCCAGCCTCCATGGCTGTGAACTCCTCGGTGGGCGGAGCCAACCGCCTGGCCCACCCCCTGGTGTGGACATCAGCCCCTGGAGGAAGGCAACAAGGATTTTTGTGTAGCTTTGGTGTACCTATCCGGGGTGTAGGGTGTGGTGGTGTCATGACCTGTGACCCCTGGCTTGCCCAGGGCGTCACAACAGCATGCTGCAAGGGTTAAAACATAGAATTCAAGGATTCCTGTCTTGTCAGGGTCTAATCTGTTATTTATGTGCCATGTTTGTTTAAGCACTAGGACTTCACTGCTTGGACTACAACATCACAGTTCACGGCAGTAAGTCTGAAATTCCCCCTCTGATTAGAGATTCACACCTCACTATCAATGTACATAGAGAGCCTAGAGTGGGCTGGGACAGCTTTCTCAGCTCTGGTGCATGGCTAAATCTAAAAATTCTGATTGTGTCAGAACAGCTGCACCCAGTAATCTAAGTGATACATCATTGGATTCAGGATCTCTTTGCCTACATCATGCTGCTCTCAGATGAGGTAGCAAAAACCTGCTGACAAATTCCCTTTAAAGCGCACCAAATCACCAGGATTTTCCTATATAACCTAAAGCCAGTGCTATACTGGCACTATCATGCTGATTCTCTACATACCTTTAGTTGTAGCATATTGGCCCATTGTGAGTGGGTGGGGTTTAGCCACAGGTGGCCATGGTTCCAGCGGCATTAACACAAGCTTAAATATGAGTTCACCTGTCGTGAACACACATTTAATAGGGAGTCATGAACGATCTGAAAAAGCTGGCTTTTTGGTGAGTGGAGCCTCACCAAAAAAAGAGCCGGACTGGCCATCACTAATTCATATAGTTATCCCCGCCCCCTGTTATCTGTTATTTATGCTAATTCTATTAAGGAATCTATTTACTTTGTGACTAGAAAGGACCAGTGCCGAGGTCATACCCCTTTGACCAGAAGGGCTGGGCCTCGGCCAACAGAAAAATGTTGCTTCCTAGTATCAGCTATGTTGGCTGAGGCCCCGCCCCTTCTGGTCACATGGTTATGATATCAGCACAGGTCCTTCAGTCACAAAGTGAAGCTTCTGGAGGTCCTATCACCAAGCTGCCACCCATATGCTGCTACCACTGGTAGATATGTCATCACTATTCACACTAATTGTAGTGTGAATAGAAAGTGTAACCCATCCAAAGTCTATGGGCACAGTCCCAGGGGGAACACTTGTAATGTAATATAACATGCCCCCCTGTTGTCATGTAATGATGTATTGATAAAAAGGTTATTGTTCTGTATTGTTAACCCTGAAAGTGCTATATCTTCCATGGGTATATTCCCAGAGGGAATTACTTGTAATACATATGTCCCTCTTCAGGTATTCAAGTACTGATATAAGAGGCTATTCGAAATGTACTGTTAACCCTGACATTGATGCATAAACTTTGGAGCTTGGTCTTGTATACTTTTTAGGTATTTTTTACTTGATTTTAATGGATGTTCACTTGCTGTCTTTAAATAAAATCCTGTACACTTTTTTTGTACTATAAAAACTCATTTGTCCTCTTGTTTGTAATATAATGTGTAGTTGGTGCTCATTGTGGGGATCCATGAGATTCATTAACCACAAAAAAATTGTGTTTGGGGGTACGGAGCTATTTGCTAATCTATGTGCGCATGTTGCGTACTGCCATGACAAATATTCTGCAGCGATTTGGCAGTGCATATGCGCTTCAAATCGCTGCAGAAACACTGCATAATGAATGCAGTGTTTCTGCAGAATAAATGTCGATTTCATGCGCTCTGGATGGTGCCTCTCCCATAGACAGAGTGGGAGTTGCATCCAAAGCGCACAAAAGTGACATGTTGCTTTTTGAGCGCAGCGATTTGGATCAAAATTTCAGCATGCAAATCGCTGCGCTCTCAAACGCAAGGTGCGGATGGATTATGCACAATCTTCACAGATTGTGCAGGGGACACAGGACGCATGCGTTTACGCTGCAGTGCTATACGCAGCGTAAACGCATGAAATTACGCAATGTGCGCATATAGCCTTATGGTATGTACAGAATCAGCCTGAAAAAGCCAGTGCTATACTGGCACTGTTATATAGGAAAATCCTGGTGATTGGTGCGCTTTATACTGTATTTTCTCTGAAAAGAAAGAGCATTTCAGGGAATAATACAGTGGGTATGGAAAGTATTCAGATATCTTTACATTTTTCACTCTATTTGCAGCCATTTGGTAAATTCAAAAAAAGTTCATTTTTTTCTCATTATTGTACACTCTACACCTCATCTTGACAGAAACCCCCCCCCCCCAGAAATGTAGAGCCCTGACCTAAACCCAATTGAGCATCTCTGGAAAGCCCTGAAAATGGCTGTCCACCAACGTTCACCCTCCAACCTGATGGAACTGGAGAGGATCTGCAAGGACGAATGGCAGAGGATCCCCAAATCCAGGTGTAAAAACTTGTATCATTCCCAAAAAGACTCATGGCGGTACTAGCTTAAAAGGGTGCTTCTACTCAATACGGAGTAAAGGGTCTGAATACTTATGACCATGTGATATTTCAGTTTTTCTTGTTTAATAGGTTTACAAAAATGTCTACATTTGTTTTTTTTCTGTCAAGATGGGGTGCAGAGTGTACATTAATGAGAAGACAAAAAGGAACTTTTTTGAATTCAGCAAATGGCTGCAATGAAACAGTAAAAAAATTTAAAAAGGGGTGTGAATACTTTCTGTACCCACTGTATACCTGGCTGCAATCATAGAGCAAGGTTGTGATTCATGCTCCACAGTTTCAGCACCTTGAATTGTCTGACAGGTTCCCTTTAAGGACTGTCTGTGCTTTCTGGTGGTTAAAGTCTGCAGGCCATGAGTGGGTTGTCGAGTCCCACTATGGAGTAATAGTACATGAAGGTGGGAGAGGGACCACTTGTGATGTGTACACTGTGTGCAAAAATGTTCTGCTCACATTAAGGAAGATATATAGTATAAAAAATCTGAACGCATAACCACAGTTTAATTTTTTTTTTTCTTCATAAATCAATAGCACACATGAAAATAAGTAACTTTGTAATATATCTGATCAGAGCAATCAGCTTCTTTTGCTGTCAGAATTGATCAGTCATTATCAGAATTCTCAATTCTGAGGTAAAATCTATATTCAGTGACTTCCCATTACTGAGATAGGAGATGGCAGTGATCACTGATGAGATTCTATGATGACGGCAGGATCTAGCTGCAGAGCTCCGCACCCTCCTCCCTCTACTGTCTACAAATCTGACGGATATGATATTACATGGCTACTTATTTTCAGGTGGACTATTGATTAATGAAATAAAAATTAAAAAGACAGTTACACTGCGGAAGGATTATTAATATTTAATAAGCACAAGATTTAAGACTGGGGCCCGCCTTGGTGATGTCGGGTCAACTGGAAGTTGACATGACATCACCGGATCTTAGAGGGTCACGGAGCCCGGGGCTCACATGATGGGGATGAGCAGACTGCAACAGCGCCGCTCAGAGGTAGAATGTGCTACACAAGGTATTTGAGAAAAGCCTGTGGGCTTCTTTACATTAACGTGGCCACTAATGCTGAGTAGTGGACCACCTCTATAGCTTTGATGAATGTGAGAAGAATTCACATATCACAAATAATACAAATCTGCAGAAAGACAATGTCTACCATCTAATGGAGTGCGGGAGTCCAGATTTGAACCAACATCTAAAATAGGGTTTATGTGTCCGCCCTAATCCATTATTTACCATCCCATTATGTCTGATAAATGATTAACAAGACGCTTTGAATAGAAAATACATTTACAAAATAATCAATTATACATGGAGAACCGATAAGCCCTGTCCTCGTGTAGCACACAGCCCATACTACAGATGGATATTTGGCCTCATTGCCAGTGGTAGTCAGTCAGATTGATACAATGCACCCTTCATAGGCTCGGTTCACACATCTCAGATTCCAAAACCAGTTTCAACCCCAAATGTCAATCCACGTGTGTGCTTACTATTACCATGTTGGATCAAAGCTGGGCTCGACTTGTGCTGGATGGGTCCAGAGGAACCGCTAATGTGATCTAAACCTTAGGATGTGGCGGTCTCAAGCTGCCATGTCATCTAAGGAGGATTCCCTGTGTTAGAGCATTGGTGCCCCGTGATCTGCTCATATGATGACATAATGCCATCTGGAACCTAACAAAGCCCCCAGATTGGCCACTAGCACCTGCCTGATTAGAGTACTACTTAAAGGGAATCTGTCAGCAGGTTATTGCTACCTCATCTGAGAGCAGTATGATGTAGTCAAAGAGACCCTGAATCTAATGATGCATCACTTAGTTTATTGGCTGCAGCCATTCTTATATAATTTGAGGTTTTAGAATTGGCAACACAACAGAGCTGATAGAGCTGTCCTACCCACACCAGGCTCTCAATAGAGATTGTACATTTACAGTAAGGTGTCAATCACAGCAGAAGGAGTGTCGCATGGCAAAAGCCATCTAGTCATAGCAATGATAATCACCAAGTGATTAAGGCTTTAGGTAAACAACACAAAGACTGATAAGAGAAGCACAGTTGGATTTTTGTTTTTAACTGCTACAGCATGCTGTAATCAGCTTACATGTAAAAAAAAGCTCCTTGACAGATTCCATTTAGTTTGTGCCACCCAGCACAACTAAAACTGGAGTGTCAGTCCGTATGGAAAGTTATTCATATGATTGCCACAATGTCCACGTGGGCATCACACCAAGAGAAATTACAAGGATAAGCTCTTGATCTACTTTATGTGGCATAATGCAACTTTATTTTACTTTAAGTCAGGTTCTTGTTTAGTCCTGGAAAACTCAATAGAAAACTGCACAAGTGATAGTTTTCACTGACAATACCATGTACTTATAACACAACTATTAGCAAGGGTGCAATTGAAGGTGGGGCACAGATTACAGTTGCACTTGAGCCCTAGAGTTTAGGGGGCCTAAAAAGTCGTTTCGACCCATATAGAAAGATAAACACTATCAAAGATGTCTGGTAGTTCGGAGCCTACTGGAGATTTTCGAGGCCACGAGCTTCAGGTTACATCACAGTAATAATATTGTCAAAATAAGTTCCATTGTAACACGTCCAAACTTGCTTTCTGGTCTGTACTCCATGTCCAAAGTGTTTGCCCAGTTCCACCAGGTAGTTTTGAACATCTCTAGTCCAATTTCTATGCAGCCCATACCTCGAGGGCCCGGCCCATAATAAACCGGATACTTCTTTTAATGGATTGTCAGACATTACAAACACACATCTCGGACCCTGAAAAGGCATTCATTATTTAGGGTGCACAATTACCTGCATCACCAGTAAAGCATAGTAACTGGTTATCGTGTAAAGTTTATTTTTTTATGTAAATATTCTGCCTCTGAAAACAACAACCCTTTTAACATCTAAAAAAATCAAAAGTCTTCTGAGTAGCTCTAGAAACCACACGCACTTCCCAACAAATACATATTTTATCTAATATTCCTGCAAAGGTAAAATACTGAAGGCAAGATCATGATACATAATCAATATGGAGAATCTGTCTGTACAGGACAGGCTGTGCTGGGCCTTTCCCTTCTTATCACTGATCGCTTAAGGGTTAGTTGTCTGCAGCAAGCTAGTTAGAAGATAACTCATTAATACCATACCGGTGAGAAGTGAATACCGCACCCATAGAAGTGTATGCTGGATGTCAGGCCATACGGGTGTCGGGCAACACCCGTATGGTCCGACACCCAGCATTCACTTCTAGGGGGGGGGGATGAACTTAGTCCGGATGAATCAGGCACTTACTGTGCGTGCCATGTTCCTCCATGTTTACCGCTTACATATGGCCACTGCCGAAGCTGCGGTCAGTAAAGGATCCCAGGTGTCGGATCCCATATCCATTTCGTAGGATAAATCATCAATATGTGAATCCCGGACAACCCCATTAAGAAGTACAAATCAAAAGTATAATTCTTTCAGGTTACAACCACACATAGGGTAGTGCAATGTGCAGGGAAATCCCTGAGAAAATCCTTACATGCAGATTTTACCCCCCATATGGAGAAATCTGGAATGAGTCTAAATAGATTGATAAACTTGTATTGCTGGCAATTGTGTGCTGATTTATGTTAAACATCTTTTGGATCAGATCTATTAAAATCTCATCCACTTTGCAACTATTGTAACACTATGGTTTTTCTGCTCGCAATAATGTGCAGCGTATTTACTACATGGAAAAACTTCCTTAGGCCTCTTTCACATATCGTGCAAAACACACATTTTGTACGGTCCGTGGTGTAGGTGCATATGTGTGTGTCCGTGTGTGTGTTCGGCGTGTGTTGTTAGTGTGCTATCCATGTGACATACGCATAGCACACGGACAGCATGAGCTTCTATACTCACCTGTCCATGGTGCTGCTGTGTCCGCGCTGCTGCTGCTTCTGGTCCGAGGTGCAGTGAGTATGCAATGAGCGTGGGTCAGAATCAAGTGACAGCAGCGTCGAATACAGCAGCGCTGGAGGTGAGTATATTTGAATAATTTTATTTCACAGACAAGTGTTTTCTACGGTACATGTCACACTGATGTCCTACAGAGCACATCAGTGTGTGAGCCATATAAGATCTGTGCTACTGGGGGAAAAAAAAAATGTCACACGGACACAAGTATGCTCCAGACAGACACAGTCCATGTGAAAACACGCACGTGCGCGCAAACCCATTGATTTGAATGGGTCTACATGTGTCCATGTCTCTGGCACGTGTGAAAACGGACGTCAGACATACCAGAAACACGGATGTGTGAAGGAGGCCTTAAAGGGGTTTTCTGGTTTATTTTTAACTTTGACAGTGGGAGGGGTTTTGGTGCTAAAATAATAAAAGATGATATCTTCATCCCTGGAATCCGCTCCTGGCTGCAGTGCTGCCATTAGGAAGGTCATCACCAGATCGGTAACAATAGCGTCACAACAACCAATCACCAGCGGCCACCGATTTGCTGCAGGGTCAGGAGAGTAGCCAGGACGTCATCAGCTTCAGTATGATTGAGTCTGGCCAAGCTGCAGTGATGAAGCTGGAAGCGGATTTCATGAGTGAGTATATCTTTGCTTATTGATTTGGCACCATGACTCCCCATCATCAGAGTTAAAAATAGACCCGAGAACCACTTTTAAGTGTCCAACCCCTCAAATACTACTGCCCGATTTGACATCACTAGAGATTAATCAACTCACTGAAATTCAGTTCGGCAGGTTCAGCCAAACTTTAGATAGTTTGTGACTCGAACTTGACCTGAGCCCCAATGGAAGTCACTGTTTGGGCAATTCGGGCTTCTGCCCACGTAGAGAGCACTTCTGGGGGAGGTAAGGGGTTTTCATTATTTAATTCTGGTGTACACTACATCCCATCATGCCGTTACCCAAAGTACGAGCTGTTCAAAACACTGCAAGCGGCTCGCACAGGGCCGAGCACCGAGTGTACCCGAGCACAGCGATGCTCACTTGAGTGGTCAGCATACGTAAAGCACTCAAACTCAGATTTCTTTTCTTTTTTTTTGTAAAGTCAGTTTGGTACGAACACCAAACTTTGAAGTTCAAGTTCGCTTGTCTCTAGATGTCACACATGGAGAGAGGCAACAGCACACTGGACAGTACAGTCAGTGTCATCTGTACCCCAAAACCGTCTCAACTGAGCCCAAGGTTAGGTAAATAAACAGTCTTTTCTTCATGTTATCATCCCCATTTCCAAACAGTGAGTTGTTTTCTGGTGTACAAGGACCCCCGCCCCCCAACTAAAGACTGAGAAGATGAGCTGTAAAATATAGTCACACACTGCACCCAACATAATGGTCAACTCTAACTCAGATGTTTATTGCATCTAGATCGGAGATTTTTGGCCTCTTCAGTTCTGGTGAACATGTGAAATTATGCGCATAAAGATATAGAAGTGTCATATATGGACTTTATGTTTGAAGTTTACGTTTAGATGCAAAATCTCTTGAGGCTCCTGAACGTGTGGGAGAACTTTTCACAATGTTCTGGGACACGTCTTCTATAAAGGTGGGGGGTTTCGAACTTTCCTGGAGGCAAAAATTGCAGGCGGAGAGTTCTACTTTTATACAAATAGTGTAAATAAGACTTTAAGGTAGAACATAACAGACCGGCCTAAGACCTCTCCAAGTGTGAACTTGGGGAACAAATCTTTACGGAGATTATTACATCCATGTAACCACTATACTGCCGAGGCAACAAGCAGATTGCCCTTTATATAGAGCCATGTGCACACATATGGCTGGTAACATGCAGAAATAAACATCCCCAGTGTTATTGACATGTATGGGGTCTGTATAGAAAATACTTGTAGCTTATAACCACAGAAATCCATATACCAGCCTCTCCACCTCCGGTTACTTCCCACACTATTTGGAGCATTCCTGATGCTGGCCTAATTAGCTAATTAATGTCACTTGTTGGTTTTCTATTTTTTTTTTTTTTTTTTTTTTTTTTTTTATTATTGCATTTTTTCTGACACAGATTTTGTGTTTTGGATTAGTTATATTTTAAAACTTTGTTTCGGAAGCTTCCTGTTCCTTAGCTTTAATAAAACTTTACCGATAAAGTCAGGAGCGGATTAAATGTGTTTTTGTACTGAGATTCTGCTATGTAAATATTGCATATGCGGTTTTTTTTTTTAGGGGGGGTTTATCAGCAGATTTCCAAATTTCTATCAAGTCTATGTGGAAAATCTGCAAATAAAAAGCATATTTACCGCAAGAGAAGCTGACATGTTGCGGATTACTAAATTACACCCTGGGTCAGTTTCCAGAGAAAAAAATTGCCCAGTGGCTATGAGATTTATAAAAATGGTGTACAAGCCAGCAGCGTTGTTAGAGGTGCCTTTATACATGCTATATTAGTAATGGGACACTTTAAAGGGGTTGTCCAGTTATAAAGAATTATCACCTGTGAGATGGGCAATAACTTTCCTAATGGTGGGGACTACTGGGACCAGCAGAACATGGCACCTAATGGAGTGGCGGTGAACATGCTTGACCACTTCATTCTCTAAGTGGCTACTCCACGCTGGGCTAGGCTTCTTCCAGCCACCCCATTTGGAATGAATGGAGTGGCATTCGGGGGTTCAACCTTCTGCATCAACCTGTAATGGAGATTTAGGTCCCTGTTGGGTATAAACGTCCCTGATCTGCCAATTGGTGCGTGTCCACACCGATCAGCCACTGATCACCTATCTTGGGGTAGGGGGATAACTTTTTACTGGACGACCCCTTTAAATGTTTTGAAATATTCAAGAAAGTTTCCTAAATACGCCATGATATAGTGATCGAGAGAACAATTATTATATAGCGTCGCTGCAAAGTGTGAACTGTCCCAACAGACGCAAACAATGCCAAAAAGACTGATGGCACCTCCATGATGCCTTCCCAAAGGCCACATCCAAGGACAAGGTACTGCCATCACGCCCCCATCTCCATCACACAGGCCATGTGGGCACAATGTTATGCAGACTTGTAACTACTGTCTATGCACCCACATAACACATGGGCACTCTGCAGAGCCATTAGTGCCAGTTACCTGTTCTGCCAGCCCTGGAGGAGGTTGGTGTACTTGCTCAGCACCCCCTCTATGACTTGTTTCTGCTGCTGGTCCCTTCTTCCCCCATCCAGCTTCCCCGCCAGTGCCACAGCCTGCTGCTGGCTGAGTCTCCCAGGTCCTGCCAGCAGCCCCCGGGCACCAGAGGAGGGCGAGGACCCTGCAGAGGTGGCTCTGCTGCTGCTCCGGCTGCTGCTGTTGCTGCTGCCCCCTCCGCTGTACTGCTGAGCCGCCCTGTCCATGGCCGCGCTGCCTCCCGCACTGTGCAGCAGAGTTCCTGGCTGGCTCCTATTTCATGCAGCTTCCTGCTGAGCTCCCGGCTCCGGGTCCATGATAGGAGGTGCACCCGTCCGTCTGTCAGCGGCTCCACACAACTGCTACATGTGTGCCTGTCAGTTCCTGGTCGTGAATGAGCGGTGCCCGCCCTCCCTGGAGAAGAAGCATGGACGAGTCGTCACTTCTCACAGCTGACTTTGCTACTGTGTGTATGGAGGAAAACCCATCCCACCCACTGCCCTCAGCAGCTGCCTGCACCACCCCCGGTGCCACACCTCCTTCCATCATACGCCTCCATCCCTCATATCCCTCCATCATACACCTCCATCCCTCCACCATGCACCTCCCTCCATCCCTCCATCATGCACCTCACTCCATTCCTCCACCATGCACCTCCCTCCATCCCTCCATCATGCACCTCACTCCATCCCTCCACCATGCACCTCAATCCATCTCTCCATCATGCACCTCCATCCATCATACAGCTCCCTCCATCCCTCCACTATGCACCTCCATCCATCCCCTCCACCATGCACCTCCATCCATCATACAGCTCCCTCCATCCCTCCACCATGTACCTCACTCCATCCCTCCACCACACACCTCCATCCATCTGTCCACCTCGTATCGCCATCCATCCCTCCACCACGTATCTCCATCCATCCCTCCACCACGTATCTCCATCCATCCCTCCACCACGTATCTCCATCCATCCCTCCACCACGTATCTCCATCCATCCCTCCACCACGTATCTCCATCCATCCCTCCACCACGCACCTCCATCCATCCCTCCACCACGCACCTCCATCCATCCCTCTACCAGGCACTTCCATCCATCCCTCCACCACGCACTTCCATCCATCCCTCCACCACACACCTCCATCCATCCCTCTACCACACACCTCCATCCATCCCTCTACCAGGCACCTCCATCCATCCCTCCACCACGCACCTCCATCCATCCCTCCACCAGGCACCTCCATCCATCCCTCCACCATGCACCTCCATCCATCCCTCCACCAGGCACCTCCATCCATCCCTCCACCATTCACATCCCTCCAGCACGCATCTCCCGCCATCCCTCCACCAGGCACCTCCGTCCATCCCTCCACCATGCACCTCACTCCATCGCTCCAGCACACATCTCCCTCCATCCCTCCACCAGGCACCTCCAGATCCCTCCACCAGGCATCTCCATCCCTCCACCAGGCACCTCCATCCATCCCTCCTCCAGGCTGTAGTTGGTTGGAGTATTTTTTTTTCCCCACGAGTTTAATAAGGAACAATAATTAATCAAAATACAATGCTGTGAGGAGCCCTTGTGTAAATATGCTTAAAGCGTAACCGTTGTTTTAATTTTTATTTAAAAAATCAATAGTAGACATTAAAATAACAAACTTTGTAATAAATGTTAGACAAATTTCCTTCTTTCGTAATGGGAAAGTCTTTACTAACTACAGATTGTACCTCAGAATTTAATGACTGATCAATTCTGATAGAGAAAGAAGAAGACTTTTTTGATAAGAAATATTACAAAGTTGCTTATTTTCATGTGTACTATTGATTCATGAAACAAAAATTAAAATGACGGTTATGCTTTATCCCCTTCACAACCTTGGACTTACCAGTATGTCCGATTTTTGCGGTGACTTCCTGACCTTGGATGTGTCTGTGCACGCACAGTCGCCACTTGCAGCTTGACTTTCATGACAGCCGAACCCTGGTTTTCACTACCCAGAGCGGTGCCTGCACTGCCACTGGCTGACCCCCGAAAATTCCACAACCGATATCGATCACAGCCTTTAGGAGGCAGGGGGAGAGAGTGTACTGTCCCTGTTACGGTTGCTGTGGCTCTGGAGTCTATGTCCAGATTTCTTGCTACTGCACATGTGCGAGCACTGGAGACTATGTCCAGATTTCTTGCTACTGCACATGTGCAAGCGCTGGAGACTAAGTCCTATCTTGGAGCCATTGCACATGTGCGGGTGACATCATCGCTGACACGAGGTCACATGTCTCTGACACCTTCTATGCCGATTGGCCGCTGGTCATGTGCTTGTGACGCGTGGTCACATGTCTCTGACACCTTCTATGCCGATTGGTCGCTGGTCATGTGCTTGTGACGCTTTGCTCAGTGATAGTGATAGGCCAGCGTGACGTCATTCCTGTCGTTCTGGCAGCGGATTGGCTCTGGTGTCCTCCATCTTGGATGAGGCACAGAGTCTATATAAGACCCTGACGCACGCCGCACGGCACTCAGTCCTCTTGGTTCATGCATGAGAGTAGACGCTCTGTGCACGTTCCTCTAGGCATCTCTCTGTCTATGCTAGGTGAGCGCTACCGGCAGGGTAGCGTTCTTATACCTTACAGCTTCGGCTGCAGTCCGTATCCTTACCTCTTAGGGGAGCGGACATAGGCAGGTGCCTGAGGCACATGGTCCGGCTGGGCCTTGTGATTCTACTCGTAGGTGGACGTTGCCGCTAGGGCAACGTTCCTTATACTGCGTCTGGCAGTTGTTCGTATCCTCGCACACTAGGGGAGCGAACAGAGGTAGGAGCTTTGTGCGGCTTATGCTGCTGTCTGTCTCTTTTGCACCACTAGAAGAGCGGACCTAGGCAGGTGCCATATCTAGTGGTTCGTGTCCTCGCACACTAGTGGAGCGAACGCAGGTAGGAGCTTTGTGCGGCTTACGCTGCTGTCCGTCTCCTGGCACCACTAGAGGAACGGACCTAGGTAGGTGCCATTTCACACTCACTGCCTTTGTCTCTGTGATTATTAACAGAGACCATTCCACACACCCTCCAAGTAAGGGAGGAATTGCCTTACTTACTAATTATATTCCTCTGTGAGTTTAACAGAGGTATTGCACTCTGCCATAGTCTGCAGCAGAGTCTTTGCACGGTGGACCCTGACTGTCTGATACTCCTTTAGGTTTTATTATCAGACAGCCCCCTGTAACAGTCCCCCACCTGATTGGGACTCCCGCAACATTCCTTTCAAAGGCGCTTCTTCTTGGGGTTAAAGCAACAATTTTGTGGTAAATATGTATTTTCACGGCTCAACGTAATAAAATTCCGTGAAGCATCTGTGGGTTCAAGGTGCTCACCACACTTCTAGAGAGATTCCTTGAGGGGTCTAGTTTCCAAAATAGGATGACTTGTGGGGGTTTCCACTGTTTAGTCACATCAAGGTCTCTCCAAATGCAACATGGCATCCGCTATTTATTCCAGGCAATTTTTGCGCTCCAAAATTCAAATAGTGCTCCTTTCTTTCCAGTACTTGCAGTGTGCTCAAACAGTAGTTTCCCACCACATATGGGATAGCAGAGTACTCGAGAAATTGCACAACAAATTGTATGGTCCTTATTCTCCTGTTACTCTTGTTAAAATGAAAAAATTGGGGCTAAAGCAATATGTATGTGGGAAAAAGTAAAATTTTGATGCATCTAAAGGTTAATAGTCCTATTGAAAGTGGTTTTGAGCACTTTGAGGAGTGCAGTTTTTAAAATGGTGTAACGTTTGGGTATTTTTTGTGACATAGGTTACTTAAAGTCACTTCAAATGTGCTGTAGTCCCTAAAACCTAAAAAAATTGGTTTTATAAATTTAGTTGGAGAAATGAAAAGTTTCTAATAAACTTTTATCCGTGCTAAGTTTTTAACTATGTTTAAAAAAAAATAATGGTGTTTATGTAAAGTAGACATGTGGCAAATGTTATTTGTTAATGACTTTGTGATATAAATATCTGGTTTCAGGGCATAAAAATTAAAATTTAGAAAATACAAAAATGTCACACTTTTTGTCAAATTTTAATTATTTCCCTAAAGAAACGTAAATCATATTGACTAAAATTTGCAGCGAACATGAAGTACAATGTGTCATGAAAATCAATCCCAGAATCACTGGGATCTATTGAAGCGTTCCAGAGTTATTATCAAAATTTGACACTGGTCAGAATTGTAAAATTTGGCCCGGCTAGGAAGGTGAAAACAAGCTTGGGGTAAAGGGGTTAAAATCAGCTTCAAAAGAAGCTGGCACAAAAATGGGCATCAAAATGGGCACCCAGAGATGTTATTTAAAGGGTAAATTACTTTAACTCGTTCACGAGCAAGGATGTACATATACGTCCTTCGCTGTGTCTGTCCCTTTAATGTGGGCTCAAGTGGGGAGCCTGCATTATTCCTCACACATGTCTACTGATCAGCAGACATGTGCAGCTAACAGGCAAAGGTGTATCAGAGATCCACCCACACCTGTTAACCCCTTAGATTGTGTTCTCAGATTCTGACAGTGTGATCTAAAACCCTCCGGCAGGGATCATACTGTTCCCCGCGCCATAGGCGGCCCCGTGACCCTGGGTTGTCATGACAACACATGCACTCACAGGAGATCAGCATTTCTGCTGATCATAGGGATGCTGAAGCATTGCCCGATGCCCGATCTATGAAAATATAAAATCAGTTAATCTGATCTGTAAAGGGCGTAGTGAGAAAAAAATCAAAACACCAGAATTACGTTTTTCGGGTTGTCGCATCATTGCATTAAAATGCAATAACCGGCGATTAAAACATTACATCTTCTCAAAATGGTATAATTAAAAACACCAGCTCAAGTAGCTAAATATAAGCCATCACTGAGCTCCAGGTCCCGAAAAATGAGAACGCTACAGGTCTCGGAAAATGGCGACTAAAGCGCAATTCTTTTTTTGACAAGTTCCTGAATTTTGTTCCACCACTTTGATAAAAGTAAAACTATACATGTTTGGTATCTACAAACTCGTACCGACCTGGGGCATCATATTGCTAGGTCAGTTTTACCATATAGTGAAGACGATAAATAAACCCCCCCAAAAATCAATTGTGGAATTGAACTTATATGGCGCAGAATAAATGGTGTCATTCAAAAGTACAACTCATCCCGCCAAAAAGCTAGACCTCATATGGCAATATTGTTGGAAAAATAAAAAAGTTATGGCTCTTGGAAGAAGGGGATGAGAAAATGGAAAATCTCCCGAAGGTGAAGATGTTAAGCCACAAATATCCCAGTGTAGTCATACAAATACGGATGTCCTGCATCATATTCAGTTTACTCCTGGCTGGCACACATGGGTTCTTGACATAAATGCTGACATCAAAGTATATAATACAAGCAGCTCCTTTTCACTGATTTGAAAGAGAAACTTGTGTTTGTAAAGGGCTGAATGACTTTGGGCCACTGATCTCATCCTGGTAACACACAGATAGTAATGTCCTGCATCAAGCGTGGCTTACTCCGGACTGACCCAAAATGGTTCTGAGCATAAAAAACTAACAGCATCAAAGAGGGCAAACAACCACAACTTTACTGATTTGATTAAGTATCAGGAGACAGACCTCCCGTCAAGATGTCGGCAGGTGTACTGTGTAGAAGAAAAAAATCCCGGGAAGTCTATTATGTCTCCTGGCTATCAAGTAATCTCTTTATGAGTCCCCAGTACAATACGAAAAAGGGGATGGGGGAGAAATGTGTTGGGGTGAGGATGAGGACTTCTGCATGACAAGTACCTCAAAAGTTATATTTTTATGTTCTTGTATTATATGTCATAGACATGTCTCCGGACTCATCAAACCAGGGGCCTATTTTGGGAGCATAAATTTTCTTCTTCCTCCTACCTATTATATTATTGTGTGACTCGTATAAGAGCATCTGATGTACTATATATCTGACTAACTTTTTAAGCACTTTGCCCTTTAGTTTGGCTTTCTTACTGGTGGTGGTGTACCTCTTAAGGTGGCTACAAGAGGGGCAGAAAGAGTGAGTCAACATCGAGTGGAGTGGGAGTACCAAAAATCTAGGGTGTTTAACCTCTGACGACAGGTAGGCGTACAATATAGGATTATAGGATAGTGCCTTTATCTCAGGTACCCCTTAAGGTCCCGTCACACACAACGAGATCGCTAACGAGATCGTTGCTGTGTCACCGTTTCTGTGACGCAGTAATGATTTTGCCAACGATCTCGTTATGTGTGACACCTACCAGCGATCAGGCCCCTGCTGTGAGATCGCTAGTCATTGCCGAAGGGTCCGGACCATTTTCTTCAAAGGTGATGTCCTGCTGGGCAGGACACATCGCTGTGTTTGACACCTAACAAAGACCTCCTATACAGGTCACTCATCGTTATACAGGTCGCTCATCATTACTGCATCGTTGGTAAGGTCTGACTTTGTGACATCTCACCAGCGATCTCCCAGCGACTTACCAGCGATCCTTATCAGGTCACATCGTCTTCAGGATCACTGGTAAGTCGTTAAATGTGACGGGGGCTTTACTCTCATTCATTTATATATCTATTTATACACCTGTAAGCCCCCAAACATTTTGGGCACAATTATTATAGGTACCTGTGTTAAGTTATTGTTTGTCACTACCACCTGGGCAGTTTGACTGTTTTAATAGATTAGAAAAAAAGATATTGTTGTTAGAGGGATAATTCTTTGCTTTTCTTATTTACTTAACATCATTAGGAATAGTGTGTAGCTTTTCTGAAATCTTCTTCATGGCTGCTCCTCGATTCCCACTAGTAACCTTTCAATTGGGAATTAATCTAATAACACACCTGAGCTATAAGGGAATGTGAGAACAGGTTGTAATTTGTAATATACAGGAAGAACAAGATTTTTCCACCACCAGGAGCAAAACAGTAACAATGCAGTGACATGACAAGAATCTGCATAATCAATCATATACTAAATAGTTACAAGTCAAATTTATGTATGAGACAGCCAAGATGATTGTCTATAAAATGAAGGTAGTCTCATGTTCAAATCTGTAGTGGATGGTGGTGATATATGGATATATGGAGACTGAAAGTCAAACGTAAGAACATTGTTGCCATTTTGCTCGTCAGTGTATAATATTCATAACACTAATAATATTAATAGGCTAATAAATTGGCCACTTTGATGCCAGATTTTATGCCCAAAATGCATATGGGTTATCATGAAGTGAACTGAAATTGATGCAGGACATCTGTATCGGAGTTGCAGTTATGCGCATCAGTGTGAGATCAGTGATCAAATCTCATTTAACCCTTTAAAAGCACCAGTTACTTACTCTAAACATTTTATTCCCATAACCTGTCTTGGCCAGCTTGGAGTATACAAAATTTAATAGGAGACATCCCTATAAATCTGTTGGTAGTGTGCAATAAATAGCCTAAAGACATTTAACCCTTTAAAATACCACTTATTGAAATTAAAAATTGGCCATTTGGCCATTTTGATGACATCTGTTATTTCCAGAACTTAATTGGGCAAGCCTGGAGCAAACTGAATTTGATGAATGACATCCTTATTTGTTTGTTGGCTGTTTTTCTTTGGCCCTAAGTCATTTTAGCTATTAAATAACAACACCCTAATTGCCCATCTTTGTGCCAGTTGTATATGTTTTGTAGCTCCTTTCAAATGCATTCACTTTAGGGCATTGTATTGTGTTGTGTTATTGTGATCATTTTTGCTCATTGTTAAGTCATTGTTAAGTAAAATTAAATAAAAAAAATAAATGTTTTGTCTTAAAAATCCAACTTCATCATTGTCATCCCTTCTGGATATTATTATGTGGCACAATGACATACAGCCAGGTTGGTTTGTGGTAGAGTAGGGCCCTTTCTGGGGTGGCTTATGATGAGGGCAATTTGGCCTGTCGCTTGGAGAGGTTGTTATTAGGGACTTGTACTATACTCCCCCACCCAGAAATTCATAATATGTCTCTGATAGCATTCTCCCCCACTCCCCAATTTATTATAAGCTCCTGATAGCACCCCTCCACTCCCATATTATTATAATTCCTTAATAGCTTTCTCAACCACCTTTTATTTCATTACAAGTACATGACAGCATCGTTTCTTACCCCCCAATTAATTATAAATCTTTCTATAGCAGCCTCCTTTACTCTCCAATTTCTTATAAGTGCCTCCACCTAATTCATAATAAGTCCTTGATAGCATCCTTCCCACCCACAATTCATTATAAGTCCCAGTATAGCTGTTATGATTGAGCCCTACAACTCAGATGGTGATGTACAATTCAGTGGAGATGTAACACCTGTAATCAACAGAGTAAGACTAGAAGAAGCCCTAAATCTGACCCTGATTTTTCCCTGTCTGATCGCATAGAATGGCACCCTAAGATTATGAAATGGCGCCCCCAATCAACATCGGCTGACCCTGAGTCACTTTAACTGCACCCTCAAATATAAACAAAGTGTTGCACTAAACAATAATTAACGTAAATGAAGTGTACACAGGCAGAGAGTGACACACAGGGCTAAACACATGTGAACACAGTCATGCAGGGAAGAGTGAGGAAAAGAGAAAAAACTCAAAAGACGGAATACATGGAAATCTCAAACGTATAAGAAAGGGAAGAATGCTCAGATGGGAAACACATATACGAACCGCAGGGAAAAACAATTGTGATTATTCAGCAAGATTATCCTTACCTGAAGAGCTGGGAGTCCAAACAGCCATCTATTCAGAAAGATAGCCAGCAATTAATACATGGTAAGAATAAATAGAACCTCCCAAGATGTGATAGGGCAAACTAAGCACCAAACGCTGTTTTCCAACAGAGAGGGAAACCAACCACACAACCCGAGATCACCAGATCAAGCCCTGTAGTTGAGCCATGACAATAAAGTCCTGCCCCACCCTCCAATTCATTACACTTCCCAGTGTAGCATCCTTACCACCCCAGTTCATTATAATTCCCTGATAACATTCTTCTCCAATTCTTAATTAATTATAAAGCCCAGTGTAGCATCCTGCCTGACTCTTCATTTCATTATAAGTCCCTGATAGCATCTTCCACCACACCCCAATTTATTATAATATAGCGTTCTGTCTCACCTACTATTTCATTATATCTCTGTACAGGGACATAGAATAAATTGGGGGGAGAGTCACAGTGACTGATTAATTTATATTTATTGTGTGTAACCTGTAGTTAATGGGGAGCACAGTATTTGCTTATCAATATACAGTATATTTTGAATGTTGAATGGCTAATTGTATATTATTGGTGTGGTGCATATTTGTATTTAAAGGGGTTTTCCACTGCTAGGACAACCCCTTCTCATTTGTCATGTTTGCCCCCATTAAAATAATAAAGCTTATGTAATGTGAGCCCCGCGCCTGTAACACCAGGGTCCTTGCACTGCTACACTGCCTTCCCCCGGCAGGGATGCCAACATGCTCACCACCGCAGCCGAACATCTGTGTCTTCCCTTTTCTCCTCATCTGCTCTGCCTGGGGAGCTCTCTCAATCTGAGATCTTCAGGATCCAGGTCCTGCGTGCATCACAGAGGTCTCCTGGAACATTTCTTAGGGCACATGTGTGACCTATCACTAGAAGATTTTTGCAGTCATCACCAATTGTCATGGCGGTGTCAGCATTTGGGGGAAAATCAGATTCTGGCACTCTGCTAACTTCTCTGAGGTCTGTGATCAGCGTATGGAGACGCAGGTGTCTTCCGACAGGCTTTGGCAGGCTAGTATCTCTACTGGGCTGCTTGTTGATCTCTTTTATCACATGCTGTGGTGGAGCCAATAATATTCGTTCCTCCATATGCCAGCTGGACTATTTCATTAATGGCAGTTATAGTTTACCTATACTGGTCTGGTGAGGTGTTGTTGTGCATTATTGCTATGAGTGTTTATGGTGTTAACCCTTGTTGTCTTTTTGTTGCTACCTTTCTACTCTTGCTTTTCTCCTTAGTCTTTTACTGTTTGTTCCTGTGAGCTTGCAGTGCATTTGAGTGTTGGTTTTCCCTGTCTGTCTTAACCTGTGTTACCATCACACTACTGCCCTTGCCTTCCCTAGAGAGGGGTAACAGATTAGATCTAGTCATGAGACTAGCCAGGCATTGGACTCCGACATCTCCACCATTAGGGGTAACTCTAAGATTAGGAATAGCCTAGGGTACCTCAGCATGAGGAACAGCATTAGAGTTCCCTGTCCCTCGCTATTCTGCAATCACATTGTGACATTATATATAGCTGACCTCAGGTTCACTACATTTCATCATGGACTCAGTTGTTGCACTAGTGAGACAATTGCAGACCTTGTCTCTTCAGGTGGCTGAATAAAAGAGGGCGATAGAGCACCAAACTTAATCTGCCACACTGGTGTAATCTGTCCTGGTCTCCGGATCATCAGAGCCCAAGTTGCCTCATCTGGAAAGATTTTTTTGGGGAGAGCAGCTGTTTTTCTGCTTTCAGAGTGGCATGTAAGTTGTATTTCCATTGACGTACCTACTGCTCTGGTGGTGAGGAACAGAAGGTTGGAATTATTGTCTCTCTTTTAAAGGGCGGGACCACAAGTGTGGACCTTCTCCTTGCCCCCTGATTCTCCTGTATTTTTGACTGTGGACGGGATTTTCTAGGCATTAGGGCTTATCTATGATAAACTGTAATGCTCACGTCCGGTGTAGAGGCAGCAAGCGGTGTTAGTAGACCTATTAGACCACATGAGGGGCCTGGTATTACCCTTTAGTGGAAGGGGCTTAACTAAGTGCCTACCGTGAGGCGGACGCCAGGTACGACTCCCAGGGCAGTAACCGGCACTGTAGCAGCTGACCCCCAGGGCAGGTACGGACACTGGTGCAGGCACATGTATAGACAGGTACAGACAAAATAACTGAGGCACACAATTGTGGTGAAAAATATTCTATGTATTATTTATTTTTTATTTCATGTTCAATATTATTAACGTTTCGGCTAATGCCTTTTTCGAAACTAAAATGCATAAAAAACAGAACAAAAAAGAGAACATCAGTACCATGCGTTCATATTACAATATCATACAATATCAACATCCAATAATACACGTATGTAAAAAAAAATCATTATTACCTAAATGCTGAAATAAGATGTATTCTCTAGGAAGAAACATCAAAGTATTGATGTGCACAATATCTATGAGAGAAATACCGCATATTAATAAACAATGAAAACAATGTGCATATCAGATAGACAAAGGTGGAAAAGAAGAGCAATAAATGGAAAACATACTTGACTGGAGCTAGTATCTCACTAGCCCCACTATCCTAAGGAGCACAGGTAAACCCATAACAGCATGTACGTAAATATCAGTGGGGCAATATTAACACCATGTGCATATCATAACCCAATTTACCTTATATGGTAATAGAAGGAAAAAACTGGAATATCCAAGAGTGGAATGGTAACATCGCTATGATGATAGCTAAAAAGAAATGATAAAGGGACATTATTGCCCACTCTCTGTGTGAGAATCATTTGGCAACATGAGAACACCAGAGCAAAATGATATAACATGAAGTTCAGTAGTTGGAGAAAGTTTTAGGCCTAGGTGGGTTGGGGGATCCCAACCTGTCTCTTCGTATTTCCTCCACTATGATGTATCAATGTATGATATCTGCTAGAGTTAAGGTGGGGAACCAAGATGTCCCCATAACGGTTTCTCTGGACAGGGGTTCTGGGGTAACATTATTGATGAGCAGTTTGCTCACTCATCTGAGTTAGAAGTGAAAGAGTTATTTAGTCCGGTGCAGATTTTTGCCATCGACTCATCACCTCTTTCTCTACGGAGTTTTGTGAAATTTGTTCAGGGGTTGGACCTTCGCATAAGGGTACTCCATTTGGAAATCATATCAGGTTTTGTGCTTAAAGACCTACAGCATTTCCCTGGTTTCTATTACATAACTCCACTATTGACTGGAAAGCCCAGGACATAATGAGGTGTAAGGAACACTGTTTAGGAGCCTATATTTTGGCTATAACTACTAGTCTTCCAGATCCTCTTTTGGGGATTGTGATGACTGTCACAAGGTGAATATGATAATTGTCACAAACTGGTGTTAGACACTACTTGTATGCAGTTAATGTAGAAGTAGTCAGACAGACCGAGATCTTAAACCAGAAGTGCACAACAGTACCCAGTGGGCAGACAGAGACGAGGCCAAGATACAAGCCGAAGGTCAGGGTTCCAGGAGAGAACGTACAAAATACAGGGAGCAGGCGGGAACATGGTCAGAGGGAAGTCAAACATCAGAAGCCAGGAAGTCACAACAGAAACAGGGGAGGACAGGCAGAGATGGGTAAACAGAAGTCCAAATCTGAACATTGAGCACCACAGGAGCCAACAGCACAACTGTAAACAGGAAGTACGACTAGCGGCGTCCTATGCTAACACACTCCCTAGTGAAGCAGATCACGGGGAATGAGAAGCATCTGCAAGAGCACCTCCCAGGACCAGCGTGAAACCCAGTGCTTGTGAAAAAACTAGCAGAGCATTCATCCTGCAAAACGCTCTGCATATAAGCAACATATACTGGCTCTGTAGGAGAGCATAGCAGAACGATACAGAATGTTCTGCACATCAAAACTGTGACAGGGATGTCTTCTCTGAGAAGGGTTGTCAGGAGTTGTCGCCACATAGACCCTATGACTGAACTATAAGGTTGCCTGGGGCAAAGTTGCCGAAGTGCAGACTGTATAACTGCATGACTGCCCTGGAGTGGTACCTACTGTCTACCGGCAGCTCAGGCCATTCTCACCATTAGAGGCTCTGGTGAAGACCCAGTAGACTCTTTATCACGCCCCTTGAGGATGAGCCCAGTCGTGGCGCAGTGTGTCCACATCTGCTAACATGACAGTGCTCAATCACTGCCGGCTTCTTTCCTCCTGCCTTCGGATTTATAAATAATTAACAGAATGTGACAGACTAGGTATAGCTCCTACTTCCTATTGATTAGTTATGCTTCTGAAGGTGGAGAAAAATAAGCCGGCGATGATTGGGCACAGGGATCAACCTCACCGTAGTCCTGGGAACGTGAGTGTCAACACTACTGGATTGGCGGTGGCATGAGAGGTGAGTATAAGCCTTGTTATTTTAATGGTGGCAAACATGGGGAATGAGATGGGATTATCCAAGTAGTGGACAACCCCATTAAGGGAGTTTGGCTGATTGTTTTTATTCAGGAGTCAAATGTATATATAAGATACATATGTGAATGTGATTTTCATGCAATGATTCGTGTGGTAAGACGAGTTGTGGCTGGAAGATGTTGACATGAAGATTGACCAGCTGAAGAAGAAACAACAGAGACCAACTCTATCAGAAGAGTCGTCTGTGATAAGTCACTGGATGTAACTATTTTTTCTATATCTATACTGTATAACTTGCAGCGTGATGATGGGAGTAATTCTGCTGCTTGTAAAACAACCTCCGTTAGGTTACATTCATACATTCATGTGAAATGTTGTGTGCTACCAGATTTTTTATCAGGCAACTCAAATTCATAGAGTTTCATAAATTCATTCACACATCTGTGAAAATCAAAGCTGCGAGAATGAGATTCAAGAGTCAGAGCAAGTCCAATTCTGTTCCAATTTTGAGAATCAGAATACAATATACTCAATGAATCTGTGTTGAGAAAAGTATTGGGCTTATGGATGTGTGAATGTAGCATTATTATGTATAACATCGTCCCTTAGTATAACATGTACTTTCTTGTTATGAATAGTGACTTCCTTAATTACAGTTTCCTCTTTTATTATGTACAGCACCATCTTAGTACATAGCATCCGCTCTTGTTATGTACAGTCCCATTCCTTATTATATTACATAGCATCCTCTCTAGTTATGTGTTGTGCATTCCTTAATTATATAGTATTCTCTCTCAGAAAAATAACTAGAGAATACTCTATGTAAGGCCCCCTTCACACGCACGTGCCTCCGGTACGTGTATGACAGTTTTCTCACGTACCGGAGACACATACACACGTAGACCAAGGTATTCCTATGGTTTCGGACACACGTAAGTATTTTGACATGGAACGTGTGTCCGTCCCGTACTTACGTGTGTCCGTGTGTTCCACACGCCGATATGTCCGTTTTCTCTCCGGCATCACGGGTGTCACACGGAACACAAACGTGTCACACGTAACACAAACGGACCACACGGATGTGTTCCGTGTGACACGCACCGGAGAAAAGACATGTGTCTGCGTGAAAAAAAACCCCAAACCTTTACTCATCTTCTCCAGCCCTGCAGTCTCTGCCGCTGCTGTCACTTGCTGCCGACCGCCGCTCATTATGCTCATTGAATATTCACTTCACTGCGGCCGGAAGCGACAGCAGCAGGGAGTCTGCAGGACCGGAGACCACAGATCAGCACCACGGACAGCGACGCCAGTGACAGGTGAGTAGAGAGTACTCGTTCTACGTGTGTTATCATGGATAAAACACGGAGAAAACACGTAGCCCATAAACACGGGTCACGGAGGGCAAAATGGACCTCTGACACGTGCGTAAAAAACATGCATGGTTTTTCACGTACGTGTGAAGGAGGCCTAAGGCACAGTGTTATACATAACAAGAGAGGATGCTATGTAATAAGAGATGGTGCTAGGGACTCGGTGGCAAATTTTAGCCTGGGGGTAATCACAAAGCACTGGCCCTCAAGTTGCAATTGCCCATCTCTAGCCTTCTTATCTCTGGTCACTGCATTAAGGTAGCAGAATTTATACGCTTTAATATTAATGTTGCCTGGTACATAGATACAAGAACACTACCAATCACAGTATACAGCTATGAAAACAGAACCAGCTTACTACATACAGTTAGGTCCAGAAATATTTGGACAGTGACACAATTTTCGCGAGTTGGGCTCTGCATGCCACCACATTGGATTTGAAATGAAACCTCTACAACAGAATTCAAGTGCAGATTGTAACGTTTAATTTGAAGGTTTGAACAAAAATATCTGATAGAAATTGTAGGAATTGTACACATTTCTTTACAAACACTCCACATTTTAGGAGGTCAAAAGTAATTGGACAAATAAACCAAACCCAAACAAAATATTTTTATTTTCAATATTTTGTTGCGAATCCTTTGGAGGCAATCACTGCCTTAAGTCTGGAACCCATGGACATCACCAATCGCTGGGTTTCCTCCTTCTTAATGCTTTGCCAGGCCTTTACAGCCGCAGCCTTCAGGTCTTGCTTGTTTGTGGGTCTTTCCGTCTTAAGTCTGGATTTGAGCAAGTGAAATGCATGCTCAATTGGGTTAAGATCTGGTGATTGACTTGGCCATTGCAGAATGTTCCACTTTTTTGCACTCATGAACTCCTGGGTAGCTTTGGCTGTATGGGTTAGAAAAACCACAAAAAACTACATCAAAAAAACACCAAAAAGGAGCCAAGACAAATGATATGTGCACACACAGAATGTGGTGAGCCTTCCTCATAAAGATGGCTGCAGCCGAGGTGCAAGATGCTGATGTCACAGCCACTCAACCTCCACATTAGGGGGGAGGGGCGGCTGCTTAGCATTATGCTAAGCAGCCGCCCCTCCCCCCTAATGTGGAGGTTGAGTGGCTGTGACATCAGCATCTTGCACCTCGGCTGCAGCCATCTTTATGAGGAAGGCTCACCACATTCTGTGTGTGCACATATCATTTGTCTTGGCTCCTTTTTGGTGTTTTTTTAGCTTTGGCTGTATGCATGGGGTCATTGTCCATCTGTACTATGAAGCGCCGTCCGATCAAGTTTGCGGCATTTGGCTGAATCTGGGCTGAAAGTATATCCCGGTAAACTTCAGAATTCATCCGGCTACTCTTGTCTGCTGTTATGTCATCAATAAACACAAGTGACCCAGTGCCATTGAAAGCCATGCATGCCCATGCCATCACGTTGCCTCCACCATGTTTTACAGAGGATGTGGTGTGCCTTGGATCATGTGCCGTTCCCTTTCTTCTCCAAACTTTTTTCTTCCCATCATTCTGGTACAGGTTGATCTTTGTCTCATCTGTCCATAGAATACTTTTCCAGAACTGAGCTGGCTTCATGAGGTGTTTTTCAGCAAATTTAACTCTGGCCTGTCTATTTTTGGAATTGATGAATGGTTTGCATCTAGATGTGAACCCTTTGTATTTACTTTCATGGAGTCTTCTCTTTACTGCTGACTTAGAGACAGATACACCTACTTCACTGAGAGTGTTCTGGACTTCAGTTGATGTTGTGAACGGGTTCTTCTTCACCAAAGAAAGTATTCGGCGATCATCCACCACTGTTGTCATCCGTGGACGCCCAGGCCTTTTTGAGTTCCCAAGCTCACCAGTCAATTCCTTTTTTCTCAGAATGTACCCGACTGTTGATTTTGCTACTCCAAGCATGTCTGCCATCTCTCTGATGGATTTTTTTCTTTTTTTTCAGCCTCAGGATGTTCTGCTTCACCTCAATTGAGAGTTCCTTAGACCGCATGTTGTCTGGTCACAGCAACAGCTTCCAAATGCAAAACCACACACTTGTAATCAACCCCAGACCTTTTAACTACTTCATTGATTACAGGTTAACGAGGGAGACGCCTTCAGAGTTAATTGCAGCCCTTAGAGTCCCTTGTCCAATTACTTTTGGTCCCTTGAAAAAGAGGAGGCTATGCATTACAGAGCTATGATTCCTAAACCCTTTCTCCGATTTGGATGTGAAAACTCTCATATTGCAGCTGGGAGTGTGCACTTTCAGCCCATATTATATATATAATTGTATTTCTGAACATGTTTTTGTAAACAGCTAAAATAACAAAACTTGTGTCACTGTCCAAATATTTCTGGCCCTGACTGTACTTTAGATACAGAAACAGAACCAAGCTTAGTATATAGATATGGAAACAGAACCCAGCTAAAGACATAAATACAAGAGCACAACCTAGCTTACTACATAGATAAAGGAACTGAACCAATCTTACTACATAGATACAAGAACAAAACCAAGACTGCTACATAGAAACTGAAACAGAACTGAGCTTACTACATAGATATAGGCACAGAACTGAGCCTATTACATAGATACAGGAACAGAACTAAGCTTACTATATAGATAAAGGAGCAGAACCGAGCACATAACATATATACGAGAAAAGAAATTAGCTTAATACACATATACATGAACAGAACTGAGCAGGGCCAGGACAAGGGGTAGGTTGGGTAGGTAACCACCTAGAGCTTTACCTCCAGCCTACCTGATGGGGGTGCACTTTGGGGGGGAAAGTGATATTGCCTAACCTGGCAACCTGGCATCTTTGTATGGCTACAGGTATTCAGCAGACTGATGTCACGGCATAAGCACAGAGTTCATTTTGCCACTGACATCACTTACCCCTCTCTCTCTGCCTGCTCCCCGGCCGTCGCTCCCTCACAGCACTCAATTGTATTTTCATCTCTGAAATGCAAATATAATTGTTTTGAGTGACACCCAAACAGGAGCAGAGGAGCTGTAATCAGCTCCCTGTCCCTCCAGAAACTCCAGCAGAACACAGGCCACTTCTGGCCTGCTCCTTGTTGGAGACAATGTACACAAGGGACATCAGATGGAATGATTCAATGACTTCATTGCGCCATTCCAGTGCCCACTGGTGTACAGAATAGAAAAGGAGACGAAGGCTGCACTAGATGGGGAGCCTAGATCAGGTGACTATAGCATTTTGTTTTGTTTTTCTTATTTTCCAATGAATAGGGGTCATGACAAGAGGGGCTGGCTGTGGGGACATACATGGTGCAGGCTGTGGTTCTTCTATGGTACACAGTCTGATAACAACAACTCACAGCAACTCCTTACCATTTTTAAGGGTACAGTGGGAGATGTAAGTTCTTGAGAAACAAATGTATATGGGACTGATTTCACAATACAATTGATTTCTGTACTAAGCTTGGTAATGTATTCATGTACTGAGGGCGGTGCTGGTAACATGTTCTGATGATGGTACTGTTGTATGTAGTCATAGACAGTGGTTATCGTGATGTATTCATGTACTGATTGAGGTTCTTGGGATTCATTAATGTACTGATGGTGGTTCTGGTGATATATTCATGAAGCGATTTTCATGCCTTGGGAGTCCCTGTCCAAATACTGATTGTATTTTACCTTTGCTTCTATCATTTTGGTTTGTCATTATCAAGTATTCTCACTTGCTCATTTTCTGTTCTATCACATCCCAGGTAGCAATATTTATACTCTTCTGATACTAGAATTCTCTGCTGGCTATATTTTTATGTGAATTATTGCTAAAGAATTCCAGTCAAGCAGCTAAGGGATTCAGGTAGAGACCAATGTTAGTTGTTTTCTCTGTGTTTTCTCATTTCCGTTTCCTATACCTATCTTTTGGTTTTTGTTCTGTTGTTGTTTTGTTTGCAATTATTATTTCTCAATTGTATGCTTGCGCATGTGTTTTATATTTCCTCACCTTGGGTCCCTACCTATCTCTGCATGCTTTTCTTATTTTAGTTTATAGTGCTTATCAACCTCTCCTCTGCTTCCTCGAAGTATGAGGAACAATTGTACTGGCTTCTAAGCAGACAGTTATGAATTGTGGATTTCTTGTGTTTCACATAAAGATACTACAGCCTCTGCAGGAGCCACTAGTGGCTGTGCAGCTAGGGATACTAGTCAGGGTGCAGGTATGGCTGCATTAAGATAGACTTTACTTCACCTTTTACCTATGCCAGAATACTTATGTGCATAACACTAATGGTGGTTCTGGTGACATACACATGTACTGATAATGGTACAGGTGTATTTATTTAATGATGGTGGCTGTGATGTATTCATGTACTGTTGGTGGTTCTAGTGACCTGTTGTTTACTGAATATGGTTCTGGTGCTGGCTGTATTTATGTACTATTGATGATTCTGTTATTATATGTACTGATAATAATGTTGGTTTCATATTTATGTATTGATGATGGATCTGCTGATGAATATGACACCAGAAGCAGAAACATGATCACTACATGAAAACATCAACAGAGCCATCAGTAGTACATGAATGCAGCACCAGAACATCCATCACTCCATGACACATTATCAGAACCACCATTAGTACAGGAATACAACATAAAATCACCATTAGTACAGAAATAGGGCACCAGAATCACCATCACATTAGTTGCAAGCTGTATTTATCGCATTACAGATGTTAAAACCATCAGATGTATCCCTTTATCTAAAATAAGGTCTGATGAGTTTCCATTATGGTATCTGCGAATGCTGGACACCTTAATTGAAACCAACTGGTTTCCTTTATAGTTAAGTTATATTAGTTTCCATGACTAACCTTGGATCTTACATTATAATATACAATGTCAGGGACACTACACTGAAAATCCCTTTGCAATCCCCAAAAAATTAAAATCAGTTTAAATGACTGCTTATAAATATATACATGTTCAGATGAAAAGATAACAAATTTTGTTATCTTGTGGTCTGAACATGTATATATTTACAAGCGGTCTTTTAAACTGATTTTTTTGGGGGAGAGTTGCAAGGGAATTTTTATTAAGAGACTTTTTCCCATTATGTCGTCATCATATTGTTCACCTTCCCCTCTATTCCCCTTTTGCATTCATGGCAGATGAATCTGACAGATGGACAGACTATGATGAAGGCTGAAGCAGGTGAAACGTGTAGACTAACCTAAAACTGCTTCTACTGCCAGTGTTAATACTGTCTGGATTTTAAGAATTGATGGAATTAAAGTTATTTTTTACTTATACCTGGATGCCTGTCTCCCTTACTGGATTTCTTCCTCATACTATTCTATATATATAACTTTGAAAATTCTCTCAACATTGAGTCTCACCTTTTTTTTTTCTTACTTTAAAGTCAACTATAATGTCACGCAGGTATTAGGCAACTCCCGGCAAGTGCCACAATAAACAGGATACATATGGTATGGGATAGGGAGAGGGAAGCAGGGTCACCTCTTGGCACTCACCTGAGTGTGATCCCTGCACTCCCTAAAGTCCCTATACAGGTGCTTCCCACCCATTGCTGATCCCGCGCCTAGCTCCTCGCTGACCCTAAACTCATAGCTGACGTGGAGAGGAGTAAGTAACCAAAATTAATTGCACAAGTGAGTGGCTGCAGCTGTAGTTACAACTACCTGAGAGATCCCTGTAGGAAAAAATGAATCTTAACCTCTTCAGTGCTAGATGGATCTAAATATGCTCCATCTCAGAGTAAATGGAGAGCGAGCACTAAAGCAGATCTGCAATCCACAATGCGCTGTGACATTCTGATCCCAGATTGCCCGAAGATCACATCAGGCCGTGCTATACTTGTGACAAAGGGTCCATGTGGCGCCCCTGAGGCTTCCGTCGCCACAGGTCATTGCACCCCACCAGCGGTGTGATGCCCCATTCTGGGAGAGGAAGAGAGTGAACTCCGGTCCCCTGGTAAATCCACACTACACCCATTGTTAGGTACATACTGGGACCAGGGAAAGTGGCAGGCAACCCTCCCATGCTGCATGCTGAGAGGGGCTGTAAGACCCATCCCTGCTCCCATAGGGTGGTAGCTTAGCAACTGGGGAGGTGGGAGGAGCCACCAGAGAGCAGATAGAGAAAGGAAGGTCAAGTTAGTTTCAGTTTACCTCAGGGAGTGAGAGAAGCAGCATGTAGTTGGAGGAGAAGAACGAGAGAAAGGAGGGAGGAGGAGGCCTGCTGGAGGCAGGCAAGGAGGAGAAAGAAAAGAAAGAAAAGAAAGAAGGAAAGAAAGCTCCAAGTCAGACAGGAGCAGAGAACCAGAAGGAGACGCTTCCTGGTGAAGACCCTGGGACCCAGAGGTCCAGGTGACACCACGTAGAGAAAGAAAGGGTTGCAGGGCCACGGGTAGTCCTGGAGGTACCACGAGCAGTCCTTGATAGGTACCGAAGAGAGGGCCTAGAGGCGCCACGGGTAGTTGCAGGCTGCGGTGGCCTGTTCCACATTAACATCGGTGGAGTGATTAAGCTGCGACAGGGGACGGTCCCTAGAGACTGGAGGAGTGCAAAGACAATCTCCAAACAGTAAAAACCGAGGCCCAGGGACGTTGTAAGCTCCCAGGGCCAGAACCCATAGCAGACGTCCAGAAAAGGGGTAATCAGCCGACAGGTGACCCCCCCAGCCTGGAGGCTGTAGTGGAGGCCAAGCCAGGTCCATCCTAACAAAGGCAAGGCTAGGGAAGACAGCCGAAGGAAGAGACACTAAGAGAAAGGAACCGGCTTTCACTCTCAGAATCACCCAGAAACGGCGGAGGTCCCTGACAGTGGTCCCAGCAGCCCAAGGGTCCCTACAGCTGTGACAAGAACTGTGAGTAAAGAACTAGAACTGCACCCTTGAAGTGGTCTCTGTTATTTCAGCTGCATAGACATTCACAAGCACCAACTGTGCCCCGGGCATTGCTCCACCTGTGGGGAGCAGTACTACCATTGCTGCCATAACATCATCCCGGAGGCCTCACACAGCAGCGGCGGCTTATTAGCCGCATACCACAGGTGGCGTCACAAACACAACCATTAACAAGCAAGCCACATAGTTTACTGACACCCACCAGGGCCACGGAGCCGGGCCCAGCCACCACTGACTACCACCGGACTAGTCCGGCCCGGCACCGGGTGTCCCATAGCCCTGGGGTGGGCGAGTCATCCATCCCTTGTATAATGTTCCTCATCCTGGTATAATGTGCCCCATCCTCATATAATGTGCCCCATCCTGAGTCCATCCCTGAAATAATGCACCCCATCCTGATATAAGGTGCCCCATCCTGGCTCCCTCCCTGGAATAATGTGCTCCATGCTCGTATAATGTGCCCCATCCTGGGTCCATCCCTGGTATACTGGGCCCCATACTGGTATAATGTGCCCCATCCTTGGTCCATTCCTGTTGTAATGTGCCCCATCCTGGGTCTATCCCTGATATAATGTGCCCCATCCTGGTATACTGTGCTTCATCCTGTGTCCATCTCTGGTATAATGTACCCTATATCGGTATAATATTGTGGTCACCTGCCTGGTTTAATGCGTTCCATCCTGGACCCATCCTTTGGATAATGTGCCTCATTTTTGTCCAACACATAAAAAAAACAATTCTACGTTCCTTCCCCCAAGCCCACGCTGCATAGCCTTCTCTTTTACATTTGGTACAGAAGTCGGCAGCTGATATCGGCATCAAACTTACGTCAGCACATGACATCACTGTCATGCACCACAATCACGGGCACGGCAACGTCACACCTCTGATTGGCCGGTGGCGTGTATAGTGAAGCACAAGGAGCTGGTGGATTCCCTGTGCAACAATACAATACGGCTGAATGTGCATCCAAGGATGCACAACCATTTGAACTAGTTGCCGGCGACAGCGGGACCCCCTCCACCTCTGGGCCCCAGTGCAGCTGCCGCAGCTGCAGCGACAAGAAGTCTGCACCTGCAAAAGAAACAAAGTACACAAGTCAAAGTTGTTTTTATAGTTAATTAAATAATGTTCTATTAACATCTGGGCTAGCTTTGTTGTATACTTAATTTGTTAACGATAATGCTGCGCTCCTTACATGGAGGACCTACAGGCACTGGGCAGAACCCCTTGACTATAAACAGTGGTGTATTCACAATTTTTTTATGTCGATTTTGGAATTTCAAATACACTTTAAATAACTTTCTATTGATTTTAATAGGAAATGATCATAAAAATATCATAGGCACTACAGCCATGTTTTCCCACTGTTTTTATTTGGATTTTGTAGCAATCCCCTTCAAAATCATGTTCCTAAAGACTTAAGGGTGCTTTACACGCTGCGACATCGCTAACGATATATCGTCGGGGTCACGTCGTTAGTGACGCACATCCGGCGCCGTTAGCGACATCGCAGCATGTGACACCAAAGAGCGACGGTCAACGATCGCAAAAACGTTAAAAATCATTGATCGTTGACACGTCGCTCCTTTTCCAGATATCGTTGGTGGTGCATGCCACTGGTTGTTCATCGTTCCTGCGGTGTCACATATCGCTATGTGTGACGCCGCAGGAACGACGAACATCTCCTTACCTGCGTCCACCGGCAATGAGGAAGGAAGGAGGTGGGCAGGATATTCCGCCCGCTCATCTCCGCCCCTCCTCTGCTATTGGGCGGCCGCTTAGTGATGCCGCAGTGACGTCACTATGACGCCGAACGCACCTCACCCTTGAAGGAGGGATTGTTCGGCGGTGACAGCGACGTCGCTGAAAAGGTATGTGCATGTGACGCTGCCGTAGCAATAATGTCGCTACAGCAGCGATCACCCAATGTCGCACGAACGACAGGGGCGGGTGCTATCGCGCACGACATCGCTAGCTATTGCTAGCAATGTAGCAGCGTGTAAAGCACCCTGTGAACCAAGTATAATGGGGCCTCTTTTATCAGAATTGATAGGGCAGCATGCTGGGTTATTTGTCCCAGTTAAAATGCCAAAATATGTGATGGAGCCTTCAATCCAGAAGTGAAAAGAGTGAAATTTACAAAGTAAGGGAAAAAAAGATTCAAAATGCGTAAAAGATCAAAATTAAAATATGTAACTGCCAAGATAGCCGCAACAGCTGTTGCTTTGGAGCCATGCAACAGAGAGGGACTGAGATCACATTTAGGCCATGTTAAGATAGGCCACATTTCAACATTTTCTTAACAGACAACTCACTGATCCATCAATAACCATTGTGCCTAATTATTCTCATAGACCGATGGTCAGTGTTAAAATATGTGGATGAGCACACAGAGATACACAGAGTCAGTCACATCTGCATTTGTGTGACCATCCTGTTTTTTTCTCCTACAGCTATTTGAACCTAGCTTTAAAGAAGTCTTAAAAATTAGCATGTCCATCGGTGTTATCTATAACACTAATTGAAGATTTCAATCTCTGGACCACTATAGTTAAAAATTTTTAGCACAGCCACTACTGTTTCTCTCTCCTTATGTCTACAGGTGGGTACGAGAGCATTTGTGTGTTCATCACGTGACCTGTCGTATGAATTTCCAAAAATATACTGTGACATGTCACAAAATAATCAGGGGCTGGGTAGCTCAGAAATCAAAAACGGCCGGGGACCGTGGCTACCCTGAAAGGGTTATTTCCATCTTCAAGATCCTATCCTAATATGTAGTTGGTGTAATAATAATAATATTAGCAAATCTTTCTTTGTTTGTGTGAAGGAGGACTTTATGCTGATCTAACAGTAGATGGCGATGTTGTGTAAAGTTTCCTTACTCACTGTATTGTACAAAAAAGTCTTTTGTACTTCCTGTTTTTTCTCTTCCTGGTGCATTGCTGAAAGACTGTGCATATTTACCTCATGTTCTGAGAAGTAAAAAGCTTGTTATCCCATGTAATCTGCTATGTGAAGTTTCTTCTGCAACTGGGAATCTAAAAGCTGTGCAACAGGTTATGGGTCCAGGCACCCAGGATACCAGGCACCGAGGACCCCAGACACCCAGGACACCAAAAAGCCCAGCAAGACCCTGGTGAATGCAGAATTCTTCAGTACAATTCTCTCCAAACAAGTAAGACAAGTTAATGATGATGAGTAGCACAGAGCCAATGTTATTGTTTAACCCCTTCACGACCATGGACGGAAAGATCCGTCATGGTGCCCTGGGCCTTAAAGACCAAGGACGGATCTTTCCGTCATGGCGGAATCGCGGCACCGGAGCCCCCGGTGACTGCGATTGGTTAACACAAACAGCAGATTCGGGTAGGAGGGGACCTGTACCTGACCTCAGGAGGGGTGGTGCCTCCTCCCCGGACCTACGGAGGCTGTGATTGGCTGACGAACGCCGCTCAACCAATCACAGCCACTGTAATGTTCCAGCCATTTAAAGTGACTGAAACATTGAAATCCATCCCTGACCAGTGCAGCTGTAGCACTGGCCATTGGCTGGAGCTGGGTGACCTCACTGGATCACCCTCCCCCAGCTCCAGTAGCTCTGATTGGAGAGATCGACCTTGTGACCGATCTCTCCAATCACAGTGGACCTGTTGCCGGTGACCGCCCCCATCAGCTTCACTTGTCGGTCCCTGCAGCACGCCAGCACAGTGAGTGTATACAGTGCAATGGCAGGGTGACAAGCTCCGGTCCTATGCTGTTATGAGACCAGAGCATGGGACCCGGAAGTTGCCGCGCTGCCATTGCACTGAATGAAACCGGCGAAAAGCCTCCCGATCCACCACCGCCGCCCTCCATCTGCCACAGTGCCACCGCTCCCCCGATCTGCTGCCCGGCTCCTCTCCCTCGTGATCGGCTGCCCGCCCCCTCACCTCCGTGATGTGCTGCCAGCCCCCTCCACTCGTGATCGGCTGCCCGCCCCCTCTCCTCCGTTATGTGCTGCCCAGCCCCTCCCCCTCATGATCAGCTGCCCGCCCCCTCTCCTCCATTATGTGCTGCTCGCCCCCTCCCCTCCGTTATGTGCTGCGCGCCCCCTCTCCTCCGTGATGTGCTGCCCGCTCCCCCCACCTCTCACCCCCGTGATCGGCTACCCGCCCCCTCCCCTGTCACCCCCGTGATGTGTGCTCCCTCCCCTGTCACCCCCGTGATGTGTGCTCCCTCCCCTGTCACCCCCATGATGTGTGCTCCCTCCCCTGTCACCCCCGTGATGTGTGCTTCCTCCCCTGTCACCCCCGTGATGTGTGCTCCCTCCCCTGTCACCTCTGTGATCTGTGCTCCCTCCCCTGTCACCCCCGTGATGTGTGCTCCCTCCCCTGTCAGCCCCGTGATGTGTGCTCCCTCCCCTGTCACCCCCGTGATCTGTACTCCCTCACCTGTCCCCCCCTGTGATCTGTGCTCCCTCACCTGTAACCCCCGTGATCTGTGCTCCCTCACCTGTCACCCCCGTGATCTGCTGTCCGCTCTCCCTCCACCTCTCACACCCGTGATCTGTGCTCTGCTCACCTGTCACCCCCGTGATCTGCGCTGCGCTCCCTCTCCCACCTCTCACCCTCCCCGATCTGCTGCCTCCTTCATCTCCTGTGATCCTGCTGCCTAGATCCATCCTGTAGGGTAACTATCCCCAATCTCACCTCACACTCCCCTTCCCTCCCATCCCCCCATCACCCCTTCCCCCCATCCTCTGCTGCTCCTGCATTCACTGCGCCCTCTCCCATCGGCCCCCACCCTATCACAGCCGCCGCCGTCTCACATTCACAGATGCTCCCTTTATATGCCGCTGGCCCCCCCCATCTGCTGCCCCTCCATCTGCCGCTGTTCTGATGCATCCTGTAAGTATTGTTTGTGGCTCTTTTCTAACTATCCCCAATCGCATCTCCCACTCCCTCTCCCCTCCTCCCCCACCTGCTTGCCGCCAAGTGCTGATCAGCTATGTGATTGGCTGATCAGGTACGTAATTGTTGCTCTAGTTTTTGCTTTTTTTTGTGCACCCCAAATAAAAAAAAAAAAAACAAACTTGAACAATTGGGTACCTGATCAACATTCGTCCTGCAGTCGTACTCGACTTTGGACAGGACTTCTTTTTTCCATCCCACCTAGTCCCCCCCGTTTTTGCAGAACATTCGTGCGTGCGCCCTGTTTTTTTTTTTCTATGCCATGGGGGTCTAGTTTCCAAAATGGGGTCACATGTGGGGGAGCTCCACTGTTTCGGCACCTCAGGGGGTCTCCAAACACAACATGGAATGTGTTAATTATCCCAGACAATTTTGCGTTTGAAACGTCAAATGACGCTCCTTGTATTCTGAGCCCTGTTGTGCGCCCAAACATTTGATTTCCACCACATATGAGGTGTCTATGTACTCAGGAGAAATTGCACAATACATTTTATGGTGCAATTTTTCCTGATACCCTTGTGAAAAAAAAGCTACCTGGTTGAAGTAACAATTTTGTGGTAAAAAATTATTTTTTTATTTTCACGGCTCAACTCTATTAACTTTTGTGAAGCCCCAGAGATTCAAAATGCTCAATAAACATCTATATAAATTCCATGAGGGGTCTAGTTTCCAAAATGGGGTCACATGTGGGGGAGCTCCACTGTTTCGGCACCTCAGGACCTCTCTAAACGCAACATGGTGCGGCTAACGATTCCAGCTAATTTTCTGTTCAAAAAGTCAAATGACGCTCCTTCCCTTCCGAGTCCTGCCGTGCGCCCAAACAGTGGTTTTTCGCCACATATGAGGTATTTGCGGGCTCAGAAGAAATTGCCCAACAAATTTTGGGGGTTCATTTAATCCTGCTACCCTTGTGAATATTCAATATTTGAGGCTAAATTAACATTTTTGTTGCAAAAAGTAAAATGTTCATTTTTTCCACATTGCTTTAGTTACTGTGAAGCACCTGAAGGGTTAATAACCTTCTTGAATGTGGTTTTGAGTAGACTGAGGGGTGCCGTTTTTGGAATGGTGTCACTTTTGGGTGTTTTGTGTCATGTAGACCTTTCAAAATCGCTTCAAATGTGATGTGGTCCCTAAAAAAAGTGGCTTTGTAAATTTTGTTGTAAAAATGAGAAATTGTTCATAAACTTTGAACCCCTATAACTTCCTTAAATTTTTTTTTTTTTCAAAAAATTGTTCTGATGTAAAGTAGACATGTGGGAAATGTTATTTATTAATTATTTTGTGTCATATGTCTCGTTGGTTTTAGAGCATAAAAATTAATTGATTACAAAATTTTCAAAATTTTCGCAAAATTTCCGTTTTGTTCACAAAGAAACGCAAAAAATATCAGCCTAAATTTACCACTAACATGAAGCCCAATATATCACGAAAAAACATTCTCAGAATCACCGGGTTCCGTTGAAGCGTTCCAGAGTTATAACCTCATAAAGTTACACTGGTCAAAATTGCAAAAAATGTCCTGGTCTTTAGGGTCAAAATAGGCTTGGGGCTGAAGTGGTTAAAGATGATTTATGGGAAGTAATCAATCACTACAGATAGACCCAATGATAAGAATCAGACATGGGATAAGAAAAATAGACAAGCCAAAAAATGACGTGAGCTTCGCCCAATTTTTGAGTCCAGCCGGGTACAACTAGGCAGCTGGGGATTGGAATCCACAGTGCAGGGTGCCCATGCTTTCTGGGCACCCCCGCTGTGAATTGCAGTCCCGCAGCCACCCCAGAAAATGGCGCTTTCATAGAAGCGCCATCTTCTGGCGCTGTATCCAACTCTTCCAGCTGCCCTGATGCCAGGTGGCTCGCTGGGTAATAATGGGGTTAGGGCTAGCTGTATAGCTGGCCCTAAGCCCGAAATTCATGGTGTCACGCCAATATTAGACATGGCCACCATGAATTTCTAGTAAAGATAAAAAAAAAACACAACACACAGAAAAATATTTTTATTAGAAATAAAACACAACACAATTAGTGAATCCATCTTTATTGAAATAAAGAACCCCCCCTCCAGAGTAATCCTGGGTCAAGGGTCCCGCGCCGTCCAATCCGGATCCAATATCATCTGATCGGTTTGCTGGAAGGCAAAGCGATCAGATGATGTGTCAGGTTCTAGGGGCTGAAGCACATCACACATCAGCTGATTGTATAAAAGCCGTTTATACAATCAGGAGATGCATCGGTACAAAAAAAAAAAAAATACTCACTTATGTGCTGATTACCGGCAGCTCCTGCAGCGATGGGGCGGGAGTCTGATCCTGTCCGATCGCTGCAGCAGCTGCCGGTAATCAGGGATGAAGTCTCCTGACGCATCCGCTGATAGCTTAAACCGGCCAGGCGCCAGCGTCACCGCGATACTTACGATCAGCTGATGCGTCAGGTGACTGCATCAGGTGATCAGTGCCAGGTACTGCATCTATCGTACTGCCCGGCCGTCTGCACACAGCCGGAGCGGCGATACTGTGAGAGGAGATGGGAGCGGGCATAGCACCCGGGAGGCTGCAGACAGGTGAGTATAACTTTTTTTTTTTTTCTAATGTTAACTTTTGTTTTCGCAGCCGCTTCCACCTCCCGCCCAGACATGGCGCCGCACGGCAGCATACATGCACAGGACCGGAGGTGGACGCGGCGGTGACGGTACCGGGAGGATTCACGCTTCTGTGTTTACTGACAGAAGGAATCCTCTTCCTGTACATGTCACTTTACTACCCACCTCCTGCGTTTATAGCTGCGTTTTTGGTCTTAGAAACGCACCAAAACGCAGCTATAATAACAATTTGCGTTTCTCATTGCGTCTTTCAACATCCCATTGCACTCAATGGATGAAAAGCGCAGTGAAAAACGCGGGAATAATTGACATGCTGCGTTTTTGTGGCACCACAAAAACGCAGCTGAAAAAAACGCTGTGTGCAGACAGCAAAAATGAAAACTCATAGACTTTGCTGGGGAAGCAAAGTCATGCAGTTTTCTGAGCAAAAACGCACCCGAAAACTGCGCAATAACGCCGCAAAAAATGCACTGTGTGAACTTACCCTAAGGAATGAGGATACAGCAAAGGGAATGTGGGAAGCATTAAGAAAGCTCCATGAAAGACCCAGCTTAAATCACAAGTTATTTCTGCTAAGAAAGCTTTACAGTGTAAGACTGAGTGCAGACAATGACATGCAGAAGCATATATGCTCTATGATGGAAGTGATATTACAGCTGAGATCAATTGGTGAAGATATTAACAAGAAATCCTTCCACCCAGGCGGCTTTCATACAGATGGGTCTGTATAGTCAGCAAAGCTTGCTGGGAAACCTAGCCATTTAAACCCAAGGGGGTGTTTTTACAAAGCAAGTGCAGCTGAAATTAACTGTAGGAGAGCTGCTGGCAGAAAAACCTGACATTTAACTTCTTAAGTACCAAAGGAAATGAAACAATATTTAAATACAGAGTCCCAGTTAGAGATAAGGGGCTCCAGTCCTCAAACTGTTATTAGTCTCCAAAAACAGGGAGACGACCGTGACAGTAACGAGAGGCTTCCGGACTCTCATGACTGGTAACATCGTCCACCTCAAATGTGAACAGGTCCCGCCAGTTACCAGTAGGAGGCAACACCCATTTCCAGAGCACTTCCACCTGGTGTTTTTGGTGGATACCCACACGTAGTCATTCTTCACAGGTCTGGACCTGGATGTTTATTACCATATACACACCTGGTAATAGAGGGAAAACTCCCGACTGAACCAACTACAGAGGAGTTTGTTGTGAACGTCGTCTGTGTGGGTGCTGTTCTGAAGCTCCCTCTGGTGGCCAGGAATGGTAGTGGAGCTAAATCTGAGCCATTGACTCAGACAGGTGTTGGTGTTAATTGGGAATTGGGGAAGTCCTATTGCAGACAAGTCTGGTCTATATAGCAGAGCACCTTCAGCCCGGCTGATGCCGGTTATAATTGTATATTCCCTGTCTCTGTTCCTGGCCTGGAGATTTGTTCTTCCCTGTATCACTGAGCAAGACTTCTACAGATAAGTTTCAGTTTTGCCTTGCTTTCTGGTTTACATCTTAGGGTGTTGTTTTTCCTTGTATTGCTGTGTATCTGTTTCCTTGCAGGTGAAGCTTTGCTTCTATTGTGTTGTGAGCATGGGGGTTTCCCCTAAGCTGGCTTTCCTGCAGGAAAAGGGATTTTATCCCTGTCTGATTTGATTATTTTCTCTTTTGTATTTTGTGTTCTTTTTGATATTTTGTACTCCCATTATTTACAGGAGTACCTGATATAGTGGGGTGAGGTCGTATGACCTCAAGGGCCTTTTTTCTATCAGGATTTTGAAATTTTGCTATAGGGATTCTGTACTGACCACAATCAGTTCCTTTCCTGTTCTTTGTATCAAGTTAGTTGGGCCTCGCCTTTGCTAATTCTATTTTTCCTATCTGAGTATTGTATTTTTCTATATCACCGTAATCTTTATATGTGGGGGGGGTTACCTACTCCTTTAGGGACTACTCTGAGGCAAAGTAGATTTCCTCATTTCATTCTGTGAGGCGTAGCTAGTTTCTCAGGTTGTGACGTGGTGTCTAGGTTTTTAGGAACGCTCCACGGCTACTTCTAGTGTGGTCTGATAGTCAGAGGACTGCGGTCAGCTCAGGTTCCAACTACTCCTGTTTCTTGGTGTTTTTTCACCAATGGGAGTTTTTTGTAATATTTCACGGTTACCGGATCATAACAGGAGTCTCTCTGTCCACTCCACACCTTACACTCCAGTACCGCACACTTAGTGGGAACGACTACCCTTCCCCAAACAACTCTACATGGGCTGCACTGATGCCTAATTTTTCCATGAGGTGGGTGTAGTGCACCTTCTTTTTTCTTAGATGCTTTGGCGGCCATTATTGGCGGACAGGGTGGCTGGTTTTTATTAACAGACAACAGTACCGCAGATATGGTGGCACACAGGAATCTGATTTCACAGAAACTGCCCCAACTGACTACTTCCCCAGACTTCCTGTCAATCACCGGATTATGCCTTTTCAACCACGAAAGTCCCAACACAATGGGGGTGGGCAGGCCCTTCAAGACATAGCAGGACAGTCGTTCACAATGTACCAAGCTCACTCGCAGGTTGATATTTGTACTGTGTGGGTGAACTCTCTCTGGCTGAGCGGAGCTGAGTCGATAGCCTGGATGGGAATGGATCTTGTCAGTGTACTATGAGTCAGACCCAGAGTCGCCACCAAATTGGCACCGGCTCTGCTATTCACGAGCACAGAGATTGCCTCAGTTTTTCCCCCCAATAACCACCTCTACTGTAATGCTGGGATGTGTAGATGAAGGAGATGTACAAAGCTTGGTAGTTTTCCTCCACCCGACCAGGAGGAGGTGGCTTATTGCCAGATGGAGTTGGCTTAGGTCTTATTGGACAGGCCCCGATGTAATGCCCCTTAATACCACAGTAGAAGCAGGATAAGGGGAAGGGTACTCCACAATACCATAACAGAATAAAGGGTAGGTCCAGATTTTTCTGGAACCCCACCCAATTAGCACAAACTCATTAACATATTAGAGATAAGAGGACAAGAGTTTTTTTAGTGCAAAAAGGTTACAGAATTTTTATTAGACATAGTGGGGAAATATATCCAAACAGTCATTAAAAACAGGTTAAAACATTAATGACGGATTACCCCCACATGGAACATGGTACAAAGGCTAAGATGTATATATATAGAACATGTGGGTAAAGCGCACTCAATTGTACAGAGAAAACAAATGGGTATTATCTAACAATCAGCCGAACTCTTTATAATCATACTGCCAAGCAAGGTTGCTGCAGTATTAAGCACAGCTATACTTGGATTTAAGACCCCATTGGAGAACCTGCACAAGCAAATACCACTACCAATACCGCCCTGTATCGGTCCAACCAAGTAAGGAGGGGAGCTCCGCCAGGAATAGAGCCTCTAGAAGACCTACGTACGTTTCGATTTAATGGTTAATAATCTTCGTCAGGGAGGAGGCATCCTGTGCCAACCATCCCAAGTAACAGGCTTTTAAATGTGCCATAATGATTACCGCAGACCCGGAAGTCTCACTCGCAGCAATCACACCTGCAGCCGGACGAAATCACGCGAGATGCTGGCCGTCACGTCACTATCGCGCATGCGCGGGAGCGGGGACGCGTCACCAAGGCTCCCGCGCATGCGCGCGACGCTGAGACGGCCGCAGCTACGCGCGCACGAACGGCACCAGGTATGATCGCACGGAGACAGCCGAACACTGCAGCAAAGGTAAATATAAACAAATCTCTCTGACCACGAGATAATTCAGCAATATTCGAAATTCAAGAGAACATAACAGCATCATATAAACAAGTCCGTCTTTAGTTTCTTTCATGTGAATCGAGAAGATGATGATGAGTTTTACATAGCGGTCATGTAATTACTTTCTAGGTCTTATTAATAAAAAGGACATATATAAGTGAAAAAGCCTGAATTTCAGGGAGGGATGCACAGGAAATGGGACATATATTAAAAGAATAAAAGCAATAAAAAAGGACAGAGGATGCAGATGAGAGAGCAAATGGCAATTTCATAATATAGATATATATAATGGAATAGCACATAAGATGAAATATATGTGACCATGACCATAGATAAACATGGAGTTAGATAACTCCCAGGAGGAAGAAGAACTGTACAAAGTCAGAATGGTAACATGACTATAGAAAAGGGGCATAACTCACTGATTCATTTAGGCCCTTGGGAACCAGTGTGTCCAAAGTCACTATCCATTTGGTCTCACACTGCGCCAGGCGTTTCTTAAGATCACCACCTCTGATCCCCCCCATTATTACATCGATTCCTCTTATCTTCAACTTTGAGGGGTCACAAGAGTGGTGTAATCTGAAGTGCCTGGGCAGTGTGGTGTACTTTGCGACATGTACGTGCCCCCTGACCTATGTGGGACTCACCTCTAGCATTAGGGTCAGGGAGCACGTGAGGGACATTGCTGCAGCCAGAACAGAGGAGGACCTGACAACACTCAAAACACTGCCCAGGCACTTCAGATTACACCACTCTTGTGACCCCTCAAAGTTGAAGATAAGAGGAATCGATGTAATAATGGGGGGGATCAGAGGTGGTGATCTTAAGAAACGCCTGGCGCAGTGTGAGACCAAATGGATAGTGACTTTGGACACACTGGTTCCCAAGGGCCTAAATGAATCAGTGAGTTATGCCCCTTTTCTATAGTCATGTTACCATTCTGACTTTGTACAGTTCTTCTTCCTCCTGGGAGTTATCTAACTCCATGTTTATCTATGGTCATGGTCACATATATTTCATCTTATGTGCTATTCCATTATATATATATCTATATTGTGAAATTGCCATTTGCTCTCTCATCTGCATCCTCTGTCCTTTTTTATTGCTTTTATTCTTTTAATATATGTCCCATTTCCTGTGCATCCCTCCCTGAAATTCAGGCTTTTTCACTTATATATGTCCTTTTTATTAATAGGACCTAGAAAGTAATTACATGACCGCTATGTGAAACTCATCATCATCTTCTCGATTCACATGAAAGAAACTAAAGACGGACTTGTTTATATGATGCTGTTATGTTCTGTTGAATTTCGAATATTGCTGAATTATCTCGTGGTCAGAGAGATTTGTTTATATTTACCTTTGCTGCAGTGTTCGGCTGTCTCCGTGCGATCATACCTGGTGCCGTTCGTGCGCGCGTAGCTGCGGCCGTCTCAGCGTCGCGCGCATGCGCGGGAGCCTTGGAGACGCGTCCCCGCTCCCGCGCATGCGCGATAGTGACGTGACGGCCAGCATCTCGCGTGATTTCGTCCGGCTGCAGGTGTGATTGCCGCGAGTGAGACTTCCGGGTCTGCGGTAATCATTATGGCACATTTAAAAGCCTGTTACTTGGGATGGTTGGCACAGGATGCCTCCTCCCTGACGAAGATTATTAACCATTAAATCGAAACGTACGTAGGTCTTCTAGAGGTTCTATTCCTGGCGGAGCTCCCCTCCTTACTTGGTTGGACCGATACAGGGCGGTATTGGTACTGGTATTTGCTTGTGCAGGTTCTCCAATGGGGTCTTAAATCCAAGTATAGCTGTGCTTAATACTGCAGCAACCTTGCTTGGCAGTATGATTATAAAGAGTTCGGCTAATTGTTAGATAATACCCATTTGTTTTCTCTGTACAATTGAGTGCGCTTTACCCACATGTTCTATATATATACATCTTAGCCTTTGTACCATGTTCCATGTGGGGGTAATCCGTCATTAATGTTTTAACCTGTTTTTAATGACTGTTTGGATATATTTCCCCACTATGTCTAATAAAAATTCTGTAACCTTTTTGCACTAAAAAAACTCTTGTCCTCTTATCTCTAGTAGAAGCAGGATGCAGACACATGATGAACCGCAAGCGACTCAGTCTGAGGGGAGACCCCCCCATCTGTATGGATTCATCGGCTTGCACCAGTGGGAGCTCCTCCCTGGGAAAAATGACAGAGGACAGGGTCCTCCATGAAGCATCGATCCACTCTAGTGACGAGGGCTGTGGCGGCCTCCAGCGACTCCGGGGCAGAGTATTGCACCAGAGAGTCCCTAAGCCTAGCTCACAACCCCTGACAGAAATGACTCCTAAGTGCTGGGTCATTCCACTGGGTGTCAATAGCCCACCTCTGGAACTCCAAGCGATACTCTTCCACTGACCGTGCTCCCGGCTGGAGCCTTCAGAGTTTATACTTGATGAGCGTGATGCCATCAAGAGTCAGAGTCAGAGAGAAGGCCCAGAACTGGGAATCTCCACACAACAGAGAGACAACAATCCCCACTCGCTGTTCCTCACTTCCTGGAAATCGAGGGCGGAGCCTGAAGTATAACTTACAGGCCTCCATGAAGGTGGTAAACTTCTCCCTCCCACCAGAAAACTTATCCAGGGTTCTGGTTCTGCTTGGGCATGCGCCACAACCAGAAACCCAACAATTTGTTGCAGCTGCTACACAACTTGAGAGAGCATGTCCGAAACCTCCTGAGAGATGGACTGCATCACCTTTGCAAGCACCACAGCCTAAGCCATAGTGACACAGGAAAATATATGGGCTGACTATAATGTCACACAACACGTGTGGCGAGACTAACTAACCAACTAACAAAGGTCTGCCGCACAACGAAAAACACACTAAAAAACACCACAGACAAGGGGTGGGAACACCGGGGACACAATAACAATGGTGGGCCCTGGAACTAGTGAAGGGGTAGGTGGGCACCTCCTAACCTCACCTGTAGCTGTCCCTACTCTCCTAGCCAGTCCCTATACAGTTTTCGCAATTGTCGCTGAGCAGCACCCTGGGTCCCAACAAAATCCCTATAGATGCCCTGACTAGTGAGAGGCGGATGAGGATAACTAAACCCACCGCTGCACTAAAGAGAAAAGGGGGTAGGAAAAACAAACGGGATAATTAACGAAAATGGAGAGGATACATCTTCAGGAGAATCCACAGTAAATCCTTCCACTAAGGCGGCTTTCATACAATTGGCTTTGTATAGTCAGCAAAGCTTGCTGGGAGACCTAGCTATTTAAGCACAAGGATGTGTGTCTACTGCAGCTGACCTTACCTGCAGGAGAGCTGCTGGCAGAAAAACTGATATTTAACAGTTCAGTACCAAAGGAAATGAAACAATATTTAAATGCTGAGTCCCAGATAGAGATAAGGGGCTCCAGTCTTCAAGCTGCCATTAGTCTCCAAAAACAGGGAGATGAGCTGCTTCCTGGTTCCACTCCTCCCCGCAGCCGTATCTACCCTCTGTGTCAGGCGGAGAACCAAGCCAACGGAATTCATCCAAAAATCCTCCTCATTGGCGGGAGGCGGATTTTTCTTTGAAAAGAAAAAATTTGATTCCCTTCGGCCATGAATTAATTAAACATGTCTCAACCAAGTCACGGTCAAGAATAAATACCTTATATAGCAAGATACCAACTCACAGTACCAAAAGACAAATTTAAATAGCAAGATGTGTGGACATTGTGCAACTGCACATTAAACATAAAATATAACTTTTAATGGTGCTCATTTAAAACGAGTAAACCTCATAAAAACGTGAGTATAAAATGAGAATACCCAAAGCAGTGGTCACCAAGCTCAAATGGACCCTGGTTTGGGTACAGCGCACAAAACACTATCTAGACTGGGTCACTATTATGTCACCTCAGTACTATATTAGAGGTCACATGTAAAGGGAACCGTCCTCCACTCTGTACCTCCAATATTATCTAATGTGTAGATAACTGGTGTAAACGACTGCCATTAAACATATACCATTTCTTTAAATAATATGGTTATAATAGTTGGAACGGTCTCACCAAGGACTTGCGGGCTTCAAAATTCTCATGGATAGGATATTCACTGATAAACCTTCTTCACGTTTATCTCTCAAAAAATGTTAGCAGTAGGCCTCCGGTCACTCACAAAAAAGTTAAAAGTTATATTTTATGTTTACACATCTTGCTATTTAAAAAAGAATAAATACCTGATGCCACTTACACCGGAATTGTTTGACCGTCTCCGAGGTTGCAGGATTTTCTCCAAGCTCGACCTCCGTGGTGCATACTACCTTGTCCAGAACGGGTGGGTGGCGATTGAAAGACAGCCTTTAATACCCGTGATAGCCACTATGACTATCGGGTAATGCCATTCAGGCTCAGCAGTGCTCCGGTGGTCCTCCAGGAATTTGTGAGGTCATACCCATGTGACCTGGTATGCAGCTTTGTTGGCTGAGGCCCTGCCCCTTCTGGTCACATGGGTATGACCTCACACAGGTCCTTCAACAAAGTGAATCGTTTGTATAATACTTACCATAGAGAACAAAGAGAGGGAGGAACAACAGTCAGGGGGCGGGAATCCAGATGAATACCCACCCAGAGATTATCTGCTCTGTTGCAAATGCCAATCAAGTAGCTGATGATTTTTTAAAGTTAACCTTCTTGGATTTGAAAGCCTAAACATCCGAGCTGACAGCTAATGGAATTGTAGCACCCAGGAATATGGGGTACTCGGTTCCGGGCAGTGTCTCTCTTGGAAATGTCACGGTGGTGGAGGTTACCAGGTTCCGTGCCCTAGGCCCTTTTTGTAATGGGAATATTTACAGGGGAGAATAAGATAATGTTCATATGTGATGCCACTTGCGGTGTTGCGGCTAAGTGTAAGGAGCCACCGCTGCAGAATGTCTCTACTGGGGCTGGTGGTATTGGCAGCTAGAATGGTAGTCCCTCCGCAAGTAGGGTTTTACCCCAGAAGGTGTATGGTGCAGTGGGTGTTGGAAGAAAGTAGTCCACACAGGTGTTTAGTGCAACTGGTTTACTCACTGCTGAGATGTTAACTGGTTGCCCGAGGCTGGCTGGTTTTGCCTCCAGGTCCCCTTCGTCCCAGTGCCAGTTTGGTTCTCTGATACCTTCTTCCCCTGCACCTGTCTCTGGTAAGTGGGTCCCTGTAGTATAGAACAACTGGGGGTCCCCGTTCTGTGGGTTGTCCACTTCTGTCCGCCTGACGGTAGCGTGAACCCTGTGGGGTTGGAGTCTCTGGTTCTGTCCCCGGTTCTCCCTTTGCTACGGAGTCTTTGGATTCTTTAGGGTCAGCAAGGTCCTTGATGGTCCCCTTGCTGTGCAGGTGTTAACAGGTCGGCTTGAAGCTCTTTCCTGTCCTAGGGTCCTGTACCCCGTTGGTGCATAGTTCCGGGAGTACTCCACCGTACTCCACCGGCAATCACTTCTCCTCGGTACCAGGTCACTGTTAACCTGAGTCAGGACGTTGCTTCGTTTTCACCTTCACTCCTCTGCTGTCAACTTTCAACTGATTACTCTCCACAGTCTACCCCTCCCACCTGGTCAACTAGTGGACTAGAGTGGCTCCACCTCAAGGCGGCCATCCATTGGTCCTACCCTAGCTAGGTACCATTGTATGGGGTATTGTTGGGGAAAACTGGGATTACGTGGGTTTTTGGTTTTACCGGCACTGGGGTTCTGGGTCCCTAAGGGGGTAGGCCCTGCATCCTTGTTGGGATGCAGAACCTTGTAGCACCTTGATGGGTTCAGGGGCGCTACATTCCCACTTGGTTAATTCCAACACGTCCTCGGGCTGCAAGGTAAAACTGGTTACACATTTTTTTCTTTTTATTTTCAACAGGTAAACATAAACAAGTCTTCCCACGCAGGGGAGGTTCCTCACTTTCAACGTTTCAAACTTGGGGTACCCCTCCCTGCACCTACCACCCAAAGATCCTGGTCCCAGAACCCTACTAAGGAGGCAGGTCACCGGTTTCACTAGTGACCAGGTACTTTGTCCCGGACCTTTCCTGTACCTGACCTCTTCTGGTGGCGGTGCTCACAGCAATGTCCGCTAGATGGGCGTATCCTGGTGGGGCACAACTGGTGCAACTATTTTACAAGAACACAAGTTTGTGTTGGCTGCTGCCAGTCCTGCAGCCTGGGGTTCATTTTTATCAAATCAAACATAACTGGTAACTTTCAAATCGGGAACAGTCCAATGTTCAAACAACAAACAATAACAGCTTGACTGGTAGCATATCAGGTCATGGCTACCAAGGTGCTGGGTAGGGGCCATCAGGTTCACTTAGCCTCCTGGGATCAGCACTTAGGCGGGCTTTGCACGCTACGACATCGCAGGTGCGATGTCGGTGGGGTCATGTCAAAAGTGACGCACTTCCTGCGTCGCTCTCGACATCGTAGTGTGTAAATCCTAGATGATACAATTAACGAGCGCAAAAGCGTCGTAATCGTATCATCGGTGTAGCATCGAGAAATTCCATAATTACGCTGACGTGACGGTCAAATGTTGTTCCTCGCTCCTGCGGCAGCACACATCGCTGTTTGTGAAGTTGCAGGAGCGAGGAACATCTCCTACCTGCGTTACCGCGGCTCCCGTCGGCTATGCGCAAGGAAGGAGGTGGGCGGGATGTTTACATCCCGCTCATCTCTGCCCCTCCACTCCTATTGGCCGCCTGCCGTGTGACGTCACAGTGACGCCGCACGACCCGCCCCCTTAATAAGGAGGCGGTTCGCCGGCCAGAGCGATGTTGCACGGCAGGTGACTGCATGTGAAGCTGCCGTAGCGATAATAATCGCTACGGCAGCTATCACAATGATATGCAGCTGCGACGGGGGTGGGGACTATCGCGCTCGGCATCGCAGCATCGGCTTGCGATGTCGCAGCATGCAAAGTACCCCTTAGAGTCTGGGATTACTTGGGTTTTTGGTGTTACCAGCACTGGGGATCTGGGTCCCTAAGGGGGTAGGCCATGCATCCTTGTGGGGATGCAGAACCTTGTAGCACCCTGATGGGTTCAGGGGCGCTACAGAATGTATAGAATCAGCCTGATAGTGCCAGTATAGCACTGGCTTTAGGTTATATACGAAAATCCTGGTGATTGGTTCCCTTTAAGGGCTTCTGGGACTCACACCTGGGAACTGGTATTGATGGAGACTAAGGCGGGCTTTGCACACGACGACATCGCAGGCCGATGCTGCGATGCCGAGTGCGATAGTCCCCGCCCCCGTCGCAGCAGCGATATGTGGAGATAGCTGGCGTAGCGAAAATTATCGCTACGCCAGCTTCACACACACACTCACCTGCCGTGCGACGTCCCTGTGGCTGGCGACCCGCCTCCTTGTTAAGGGGGCGGGTCGTGCGGCGTCACTGCGACGTCACACGTCAGGCGGCCAATCGGAGCGGAGGGGCGGAGATGAGCAGGATGTAAACATCCTGCCCACCTCCTTCCTTCCGCATATCCTACGGAAGCCGCAGTGACGCCGGTAGGAGATGTTCCTCGCTCCTGCGACTTCACACACAGCGATGTGCGCTGCCGCAGGAGCGAGGAACAACATCGGACCATCGCGCCGGCGTAATTATGAATTACGCCGACGCTGTACCGATGATACGATTACGACGCTTTTGCGCTCGTTAATCGTATCATCCAGGCTTTACACACTGCGATGTCGCATGCGATGCCGGATGTGCGTCACTTTCAATTTGACCCCACCGACATCGCACCTGCGATGTCGCAGTGTGCAAAGCCTGCCTAACTCTGAATGAGTTCTGAGGGACTGAGCTGGAGTCGGTTTGGTATTCTGCATTTTGACTTCTGTTGAACTCCGGAGTCCTGTTTGCAACTTCCCCTAAGTCCTTGGACCTTCTGTCTTGTGTTTGCCTTCGGTTTGGGGTGACTTCCGAGTTTGTCAGACTTTCATGTTTCTCCTGAGAGTCATCTGTCTTCTGCCTGCTGTCAGTAACTCTGCTACCTGTCTGCTATTCTCCAGTCATCCTGTCTCGGCTCATCAGTAACTTGCCTACCTGTCTGCCAGCGACCTCCAGCAATCATGTTGTCAGGGCCAGGTGGACGGGCAGACCCAGGAGGTGGATCCACTGGGCCGAACTCCTTGATGGTGGTAAGGGGTCCGGTAGCTGGAGCACTATAGGCAGCAGAACAGTCCGTGCACACGAGTATAACGGAGAAGTCCCTGGGACCACAGAGTCACTGGTGGTAGTCCGGGTGACGCAGCTCAGGTTCGGAAGCCGAGGTGATGTCAGGCGGGGTCCGGAACCTTTGGAGCGAGAAGACGGGTCACCGCAGGGATCCGAGATGGTGCGGCCTGTCAGGATGGCAGATGGACAGCGTTCGGGGTTCAGGATACGGCAGGACCGGATGGCGAGGCAGGCACGGCTCTACAAGAGAGATAGGTGAGTATATACACAGCGACACCAGGAGACCTGACTCCTAGCTTAGGAAAAACGAAGATCAGGCCCCGCCCCCTTGGACAATAAACCCCTTTATACCCTGTACCTGTTTAGCCTCATTTCCTGTTAATGGACGCTGGCCCTTTAAGAAAGGGTCAGTGACCGCGCGCGCGCCCTAATGCGCATGCGCGCGGCCCGGGTGCCAGAAGCCAGGGAAGGAAGCTGAGAGGAGGACGCAGGGGAGCCGGCCAGGGCCTGGGAAGCCGTCGGGCGCCGGGATCGGAGACCAGGGGGCCTGGGAAGGACGGGCACCGGAGGCTGGAGAGCGGGGAGCGTGGCAGGTGAGCCGGGGAGCGGGGCTGAGGACCCGGGGAGCGGAGCAGAGGACCCGGGGAGGGGAGCCGAGGACCCGGGGAGCGTGACAGTACCCCCCCCCACGCCCCCCTCCCCGCAACCGGGACATGAAGGCACGGATCAGAGGAGTGCCCACGTTCTCCCTGGGTTCCCAGGACCTATCCTCAGGACCATACCCTTCCCAGTCCACCAGGAAGAACTGTCGACCTCGTACGGTCTTCATGGCCACGATATCCCTTACCGCATAGATGTCGTCATCGGCAATAGGTGGAGGAGCCGGACCGGCAGCAGCGGAGAAGGGACCAAGGACAACCGGCTTGAGCAGGGAGACGTGGAATGAGTTGGGTATCCTCATCGTGGCCGGGAGCTGTAGCTTGTAGGAGACCTCATTGATCTTGTTGAGGACTTTAAACGGCCCAATGTAGCGAGGACCCAGCTTGTATGATGGTATCTTCAGGCGGACGTACTTGGAAGCAAGCCAGACGAGATCTCCAGGAGAGAAACACGGAGGATCCAGACGTTTCTTGTCTGCGTGTCTTTTCATCCGCAGGGAAGCACGTCCAAGGGACGCTTTGACAGAGTCCCAAATGGTTGCAAAGTCACGGGCTACAGTATCTGCAGCAGGGACATCCGAAGAAGGGGATACAGGCAATGGGATGGAAGGCTGAAGTCCGTAAACGACATGGAAGGGAGAGCTGGAGGACGACTCACTGATGTGGTGGTTATGGGAGAATTCAGCCCAAGGAAGAAGAGCGGACCAGTCGTCGTGATGGGCGTTAACATAGTGACGTAAGAAAGAGGTCAAGATTTGATTGACCCTCTCTACCTGGCCATTAGACTGAGGATGGTATGCAGATGAAAAGTCCAGAGTCACTCCCAGATGTTTACAGAGAGCCCTCCAGAAGCGGGAGGTGAACTGAGTTCCTCTGTCGGATACGATGTGTAATGGAAAGCCATGCAAGCGGAAGATGTGTTGTATATAGGCGTCCGCGAGTTCCTGAGCAGAGGGCAGTCCAGCCATAGGGACGAAATGAGCCATTTTAGAGAACCGGTCCACCACGACCCATATGACTGTGTGTCCGGAGGACAATGGCAAGTCCGTAATAAAGTCCATTGCTATGTGTTGCCACGGAACTGAGGGTATCGGCAGAGGCAGAAGACGGCCATATGGGAGGTGTTTGGGCGTCTTGTTCCTGGCACAAGAGGAGCAGGCGGATACAAAAGCAGCGACGTCCGTGCGAAGGGATGGCCACCAGTAATGACGTACAATCGCACCCCATGTCTTTTTCTGACCAGCATGACCGGCTGTTTTCGAGGCATGACCCCAGTGTAACACTTTTTTCCTGTCTACCTCAGAGACATAGGTCTTCCCGGGCGGTATCTGGGCCAGGGTGACAGGGGCCACCGGAATGATTTTGCTAGGACAGATGATGGGTTGGGTGGTCTCTTCCTCCTGCTCCATGGGCATGAAAGACCTGGACAAGGCATCAGCGCGTACATTCTTGTCCGCGGGTCGGAAGTGAAGCTGGAAATCAAACCTGGCAAAGAATAGGGACCACCTGGCTTGCCGTGGGTTCAGACGCTGAGCGGACCGTAGGTATTCCAGGTTCTTGTGGTCCGTGTAAATAATCACGGGGTACACTGCACCTTCCAGGAGGTAGCGCCATTCCTCCAAAGCCAGTTTGACTGCCAAGAGCTCTCGGTCACCGATGGTGTAGTTGCGTTCAGGCGCTGAGAAGCCCTTGGAGAAGAATCCGCAAGTCACCATCTTCCCGGAGGAGGATTTTTGCATGAGCACTGCTCCGGCTCCTGAGGAGGAGGCATCCACCTCCAAGGTGAACTGGCGGTTTAACTCCGGACGGTGGAGTACAGGGGAGGAAGCAAAAGCCCGCTTCAGAGAGCCAAACGCGGCGTCGGCCGCAGGTGACCAGTCCTTTGGATTAGCCTCCTTCTTAGTCAAAGCGGAGAGAGGAGCAGTCAAGGCAGAGAAGTGAGGGATAAACTGGCGGTAGTAGTTGGCGAATCCCAGGAAGCGTTGGATTGCCTTCAGTCCAGAAGGAGGAGGCCAGTTGAGAATGGCGGAGACCTTCTTGGGATCCATCTGCAGTCCAGTATCGGAGATGATGTACCCCAGAAAGGGGAGAGAAGACTGCTCAAAGACACACTTCTCATACTTTGCGTACAGACGATTCTCTCTCAGTCTTTGTAGAACCAGCTGTACGTTTTCTCTGTGGGTTTGGAGGTCCGGAGAGAAGACAAGGATGTCATCTAGATACACTACCACACAGATGTAGAGAAGGTCCCGGAACACGTCGTTCACCAGTTCTTGAAAGACGGCAGGAGCGTTACACAGGCCGAAGGGCATCACGCAGTATTCATAATGTCCATCGCGCGTATTGAACGCGGTCTTCCATTCGTCACCAGAGCGGATACGTACCAGATTGTAAGCACCCCGAAGATCCAGCTTGGTGAACACACGAGCTCCTCTAAGCCGGTCAAACAATTCGGGGATGAGCGGCAGAGGGTACTTGTTTTTTACGGTGATTTGATTCAAACCCCGGTAGTCTATGCATGGGCGTAAGTCGCCCTCTTTCTTCTTGACAAAGAAGAAACCTGCTCCAGCAGGAGAGGAGGATCTCCGAATGAATCCCCTTGCCAGGCTCTCTGAGATGTAAGCAGACATGGCCCTTGTTTCGGCTGGAGATAATGGATATATCCGTCCTCGTGGTGGTGTTGTTCCTGGGAGCAGGTCGATGGCACAATCGTATGGACGATGTGGCGGCAGTACCTCGGATTCCTTTTTATCAAAAACATCTGCAAAGGACCAATAGGCCGAGGGCAGCCCCGGTAGGTTCTCTGGAACCGGAGGTCGTCGGATGGGTTGTATGGACTTTAGGCACCTCTCATGACACGAAGAGCCCCATCGGGTGATTTCGCCAGTGCCCCAGCTGACTGATGGTTCGTGTGTCCGCAACCATGGAAGTCCCAGCAGGATCTGATGGGACATGTGTGGGAGGACGTAGAAAGCGATGTTCTCGGTATGAAGGGCACCGATACGCAGTTCGACCGGCCTGGTGATCCAGGAGATGGTGTCAGAGAGGGGTCTCCCATCCACAGAGGCAATCACTAGGGGCTTGTCGAGTGGAATAACAGGCACCTGGTACTTGTCCACCGTGGCCTGCTGGATGAAATTGCCTGCTGCCCCGGAATCGAGGTAGGCATCAGCCGTGAACCGCGTCTCTCCCGTTGTCACTTGCACTGTCCATGTAACCGGGTCTGAGAGAGTCCCAGCACCTAGGGTGGCCTCTCCTACCAACCCTAGGCTTTGGAGTTTCCCGGCCTCTCTAGACAGGAGCGTAGCAGGTGTGTGCCCTCACCACAGTAAAAGCAGAGACCCTTGGCGAGCCGCTCTGCTCGACGTTCTTCAGACTGCCGCACTCGGTCGATCTGCATGGGCTCGTGGACGGGGGCCCCAGCTGTCGATGACTGAAGTACGGAGGGTTTCTGCGGAGGAGAGGAATGCCGTACCGGACGTCTCTCACGGGACACTTCCTTGGATTGCTCCTGAAAGCGAATGTCCACTCGAGTCGCTAGGGCAATCAGGGCATCCAGGGTGGTCGGTACGTCACGACCCGCCAGCTCGTCTTTAATTCGCCCTGAGAGTCCTTCCCAGAAGGCGGCGGTTAGGGCCTCGTTGTTCCACCCGAGTTCTGAGGCCAGGGTGCGAAACCGGATCGCGTATTGACCCACCGTCAGAGTCCCCTGACGTAACCGGAGAAGAGACGAAGCAGACGCGGAGGCGCGTCCGGGCTCATCAAAGGTACCACGGAATGCCTGCAGGAACTCCTGGATGTTCGTGGTCACAGGATCCCCCTTCTCCCACAAGGGGTTCATCCACGCCAGTGCCTCACCCTCTAGATGGGACATGATGAAGGCGACCTTGGCTTGGTCGGAGGCAAACAAATGCGGCAGCTGCGTGAAATGAAGGGAGCATTGGTTTAAGAATCCCCTGCAGGTCTTGGGGTCTCCGGCGTACCGGGGTGGTGAAGCCAACCGAAGTCTGGTGGTATCTGAAGAAGTCGCCACAGGAGCTGGATCCGTGGATTGACTAGTGGAAGCCCGGGATGTTGAAGTCGTAACTGCCGCTTGTAGCGTGTTCAGGCGGGCGTCTACAGAAGACATGAACTGCAGCATGCGGGTCTGGACTTCACGCTGGCGTTGGAGTTCCTCCTGTACGGCTGCTAGTGCTGCAGCGGGATCCATGGCCTGATCTTACTGTCAGGGCCAGGTGGACGGGCAGACCCAGGAGGTGGATCCACTGGGCCGAACTCCTTGATGGTGGTAAGGGGTCCGGTAGCTGGAGCACTATAGGCAGCAGAACAGTCCGTGCACACGAGTATAACGGAGAAGTCCCTGGGACCACGGAGTCACTGGTGGTAGTCCGGGTGACGCAGCTCAGGTTCGGAAGCCGAGGTGATGTCAGGCGGGGTCCGGAACCTTTGGAGCGAGAAGACGGGTCACCGCAGGGATCCGAGATGGTGCGGACTGTCAGGATGGCAGATGGACAGCGTTCGGGGTTCAGGATACGGCAGGACCGGATGGCGAGGCAGGCACGGCTCTACAAGAGAGATAGGTGAGTATATACACAGCGACACCAGGAGACCTGACTCCTAGCTTAGGAAACACGAAGATCAGGCCCCGCCCCCTTGGACAATAAACCCCTTTATACCCTGTACCTGTTTAGCCTCATTTCCTGTTAATGGACGCTGGCCCTTTAAGAAAGGGTCAGTGACCGCGCGCGCGCCCTAATGCGCATGCGCGCGGCCCGGGTGCCAGAAGCCAGGGAAGGAAGCTGAGAGGAGGACGCAGGGGAGCCGGCCAGGGCCTGGGAAGCCGTCGGGCGCCGGGATCGGAGACCAGGGGGCCTGGGAAGGACGGGCACCGGAGGCTGGAGAGCGGGGAGCGTGGCAGGTGAGCCGGGGAGCGGGGCTGAGGACCCGGGGAGCGGAGCAGAGGACCCGGGGAGGGGAGCCGAGGACCCGGGGAGCGTGACACATGTTACCTGTTTACAGTCGTCTGTATTCCTGCTATGCTTCTGTGGTCTTCTGCTACTTTGCCATCAGTCACAGGTCTTCAGTTACACTTCCATGATATTCAGGTTATCTTCGTCTGTTATGTTCTGTAAGGCTATGTGCGCACGTAGCGTTCTGTCCCTGCAGAAATTTCTGCAGCGATTTGAACAGCACACGTGCGCTTCAAATCGCTGCAGAAAGAAAAAAAAAAGCCGATTCCATGCGCTCTGAGCGCAGCCCCTCCCATAGACAGCATGCAGAGCGCACGGAATAAGTGACATGTCACTTCTTAGAACGCGCGCTTCGGGCAGCAGCCAAAGCGCTGCGCTCTAATACGCCACATGCGCACGTCTACTGCATAATCTTCATAGATTATGCTGGGGACGCAGGACGCATGCAGTTACGCTGCGGTGCAGATCGCAGCGTAACTGCATGCAAATACGCAACATGCGCACATAGCCTAATTCTGCTTGATGTCCGTTATCTGCCTGCTAATCCTTGGACTTCATTAATCAATTATTTTGCATTTTACCTCTGTGTTCCATAAGCTCCATCTGACTGGTGCACCGTCATCTGCGTGTGCACCCATACCAGCGGGCTTACAGGATCCACCACCACTCACGTAATTGCAGGATCCAGCAACAGAGCTACAGAGCATGCAAGCATGCCCTCCTTACCTAGGAAACTGCCCATCTCTAAAGGTACAGTCACACTAAACAACTTACCAGCGATCCCAACAATGATACAACCTGATAGGGATCGCTGGTAAGTTGCTAGGAGGTCGCTGGTGAGATGTCACACTAAGCGACGCTCCAGCGATCCCACCAGCAACCTGACCTGGCAGGGATCGCTGGAGCGTCGCTGCACGTGGAAGCATGCTGCGCTTGGTAACTAAGGTAAATATCAGGTAACCAACCCGATATTTACCTTGGTTACCAGCGCACACCGCTTAGCGCTGGCTCCTTGCACACCTAGCCACAGTACACATCGGGTTAATTACCCGATGTGTACTCTGCTACGTGTGCAGACAGCAGGGAGCCGGCTTCTGCGGACGCTGGTAACCACGGTAAACATCGGGTAACCAAGAAGCCCTTACCTTGGTTACCAGATATTTACCTTCGTTACCAGCGTCCGCCGCTCTCACACTGCCAGTGCCGGCTCCCTGTTCCCTGCACTCCTAGCCACAGTACACATAGGGTTAATTACCCGATGTGTACTCCAGCTATGTGTGCAGAGAGCAGGGATCCGGCACTGACAGCTGAGAGCGGCGGACGCTGGTAACAAAGGTAAATATCGGGTAACCAAGGTAAGGGCTTCTTGGTTACCCGATGTTTACCGTGGTTACCAGCGTCCGCAGAAGCCGGCTCCTGCTCCCTGCACATTCAGTTATTGCTCTGTCGCTGTCACACACAGCGATCTGTGCTTCACAGCGGGAGAGCAACAACTAAAAAATGGTCCAGGACATTCAGCAACAACCAACGACCTCACAGCAGGGGCCGGTTGTTGCTGGATGTCACACTAAGCAACATCGCTAGCAAGTCGTGCCTCAGCAGCGATGTTGCTAGCGATGTTGCTTAGTGTGACGGTACTTTAAGATTTGCTTGGCAATGAGCTGTAATCAATGAAAATAAAAATTCCCTTTGATTTTGAGAGCAGAGAGGATTTCTAACAAGAGGTAAATTGAAAATCTCTTTGTTTTTACTTTTTTGTATTTAGTAAGATAATAATTTTTTAAGAATTATTAGACAGCGAATACCAAATAAATCCTAACTATATATTATCCTGTTACCAAGAGTAGGACAGAACATAAATATCGATAAAACTGTTCTCCTGCCATCAAAATGAGTCACTTCACCTTTGCTCACTGTTTTATACATCTAATTAATCTACATATAAGTTCAGAAACTTTGTAATTACATTTATTACTTGTCTTGCTCTTACCATGATTTACAGCCTGTTTTATTGTTCCAAGCAGCATCTACAATTCTTTTTGATTCAGAGCTGAGATCTCACAGTATTTGATGGCTCTACATTGGCTCTGGTGATATGAATTACAAGAAGTGGTCTGACGTAGGAAAAACAAATTCTCCTATGGTATTATAGGTACTCAGTCAATGCTCTGTTCACATCACGCTTTGCCTTCCATGCCTTTGTATGTTGTATTATCCTTTTATTTACAGTAAGTCTCTTTATAACACCTATGCCAAAAGATTCTGGTTCAGTTTCAGTCAAAAACACACTTTTTTGGCTTCAATGGTATATCAGAAGTGAACACAGCGTGTAATAAAAATGTGGTTACTATTAAATAGCTGCAGAATTTAGCAGCGTGTGGAGACATCCTTAGAGTACGTGCCCATGGTCAGTGTCTGCAGCGTTTTGAATGCAGCATGTTTTCCCTGAGTCAAAAATGCCATTTTGTACAGTATAAGTGTAATCAAGGGGCAGGGTTATGCCCACCCCTGCAGAAGTGGCCGGCATACTGTTGGTTTAATATCTAATGTATGTATGTATTTATATTGTGTAAGTGTGTAAGTGGCCACCAGGTGGCAGTGTGGCTCAGGAGCAGCAGTCCTGGCACCTGGGTAGGCAGACTAAGGGTTAAGGAAGAGGAGGAGAGCAGCTTATAAAAAGGACAGTGTGACGGAAGAGGGGTAGGAGAGTCCCCCGGAGGAGATATTGAAAGGAAGCCCGAACCTATTTACTTGATTTGTGGACACTAAGGCTATGTGCCCACGGGAGCTTGCTTCTGCGGATTTTGCTGTGGAAAACCTGCGGATTTATCTGGATTTTCCAGATAAATCCGCAGGTTTCAGCAAGTACAGACACTCCCCATGTTATCCTATGGGACATGGGGAGTGTCTGTGTCCACAGTGTGGAATGTGCGGCTGCAGAATATGCTGCGGATGTCCCGCAGCCGCACGTAACTGCATGTTAATTATTCCTGCGGAATTATCTGCGGAAATCCTGGCCCTCCACTATGGAGATAGAGGCCGGGACGTCCGCAGGTAAATCGCATGAAAGTCCGCAGGTTTACCGCAGCTATTCCGCTGGAATCCCGCAGCTAAAAATAGCTGCGGATGCCGGCGGGCAGCTGCGGTAAACCTGCGGCCGTACCTGCAGATATATCCACAGGTACGAGCTCCCGTGGGCACATAGCCTAAAAGTCACTCCACGAAGGCAGACATGCGGTGTCCTGCACAAAGAGTACTGTGAACTGCATCCCCAGAAGTGAGGTACAGTCCAGTCAGTGGGAAAGGCGTCCGATTCCTGGATACGACTACCCTAAGAAACCCTTGGCGTGGCTACAGGTTAGTGGGCCTTGGCCTCAGAAGGGTAGGCCTTGGCCTAGGCACTAGCGTACGAGGATTGCTGACTGGTCCGAGCGCAAGTGTAGTGCCCCTGAGACTGGTCGCTACAGGGTATATCATTATATCCTTCCCTTGCAGGTCAAGATGCTAATCTAGTAAGTTTTACACACACCTCACACCACCATACAGCAGGGAGAAGCATTCACTAGGAAAGAGTTAACAATGTTTCTACAGACACAGGAAGTGACTCAGCCAGTTCTTAGTAGACCCAGGTTGCCATAGCATCTTGCAAAAGTGGTGGGCGCATGAGCAGTTAGGAGTAGAAAACAGTTTCACTTTACCTCAGAACAGCTTGGACATGAGACAAAGCAGATGTGTGCAGCTCCCTGAAGGGAAGCTATCAGGCCTTCATGGAGGCAGAGCAGAGCTGTCTGGATGTAACACCGAGCAGACAGCACCACCAAGCTGGGGGCCAGTAACATCTATAGAGACGGGAACCGGTACCTGTAATCGTGGACCAGAAGAGAGTAGTCGCCAGAGAATGGGACTGAGCACAAGAGCCCTAGTCACGGTGGCCGCGGCGTGACAGCAGAGAGGGAGCCTGGGGAAAGGGATAGGAGTCCGACCCATGAGAGGCTCAAGCTGCCGGCCGTTCGGGCCAGTACCGGGGAAGAGTACAGAGTTGTGCATGGAGGAGAAAGGTGACAGATTATCAAACCGGATCCAGCCTCTGACCTGCCCGGGAAGCGACCGGAGTCTCTGATGGCGAGGACCAACACCCGGGGTGCGATACCACCTGAACCAGTGAATAAAGTGACTGGAACCTGCACCCGGAGACTCTGTGAGTAATTGCTGCCGCCCTGCGCTCCGGCGCTCCCGTGGACTGCCACCCCTATTCTCACCAACCTCCCGGGGTTTCCCGCTCCGCCCGTGGGGAGCAATACCATCCCGGCTGCACATAACACCTGCCCCGGAGAAAGACTGTGCAGTGGCGGCTAATCCCTGGCTGCATACCGCGGGTGGCGCTGCAAAGCATCCCCACTCCCCATCCAGTACTGCCCTTGGGAGAGGACTAGTTGCAGGAAGGGTCGGCGGCGGAGGAGGCCGAGTCACCGCTGCAACCGGGGACACACTTCCCAGGGGCCCGTCACCCTCCTTTCATCCCCATCTGTATTGGACACTTGTCCGTTTGCTGTTCTTATTTAACATGTAGCCGATGGGGGTCACGAAACTGGGTCAGGCCAGTCACAGCTACCCCAAGGAACCACTGGCCCGGTGATGAGTACCCTAAGGCCCAATGGAAGCTACACAAGCGAATCCCTGTGGGTGGGACAAATGGAGCTTAGAACTGTAGTAGTCGGTTCAGGCAGTGCCATGTCAGCCGGGAGGTTGAGGGGCCTGGTGGTGTCATCAAGAGCCCAGGTGCCAGGAAAGCGGTCGGCCACTAAATTTCTTTTTGAGATTGAGTCTGGAGGGAACTATGGGACCACAAACGGTGCCCAGATAGTACAGAAGCTGTGCTGTGGCCTGGGGCCTGGTATCCCCCGAACACACGACTACCGCTGCCTGCCATGTGTCCCCCATTACACAAGCACCGGGGATATTATTTATAGAAATCCCATGCCCACTTTACTTCTTTTTTTCCACAGCTTTCCGAGTCAGAACATGTCAATTCTCAGTGGGGAGAACACAGAGAAAGACATTATGGGAAATGACTTGTGTGATCCCTGTAACTAAGGAAGGATGTGCCCGCCGAAGTCATGATGGAAGATGTGATTATTAGAGCTGGTCGAACTCACAAAAAAACGGGACTGGAGAGTCCTTGGTAAATTTAAAAAAAAAATAACCAGGATGCGCTCCGGAATCCAGTACCCATATAAGTCAATGGGGACCAGAATCCGGAGATTAAAAACGTTAGTGGAAGGAGCACTCGCGGTCTACTCACCGAGGCTGTGCCATGGCGGCACACTCCTTCTGGGTAATGCTTTCCCTTCTGGAGCCGACAATTGAATATTCACTGCTTTGCCCACCCACCGGCGCATGTAATTGGATGCAGTTAGACGTTCCCCAACCCTGAGTGTCAGCTAACTGCAACCAATCACAGGTGGCAGAACAGCCAGTGAGCGGAGTAAGCAGAGCAAGTGTCTGTGGGTCAGTATGGTGGTATAAAAATAAATGAATAAATAAAACAATCGGTGCGGGGTCCCCCATATTCTCATACCAGCACAGATAAAGCCCACGGCTGCAGCTCCCAGCTGTTGGGCTTCATCTGTGCTGTGTATCAAAATAAGCCCAGAGTCACACGTGCGAGGGACTCACATCACATCACATGGCGCGGCCTGCCGCTCTTCAAACATGAGTGTGCAGGTACATAGAAACACAACGGACGACCCGCTCCTGTTAGGAGAATGTGCGGCTGTGCTGGGTGATGCGACGCGAGAGTCCCTCGCAAGTGTGACTTCGGCCTAAGAGAAACCGCATGCGGCTTTTTTTAATTATTATTATTTAAATAAATAATTTAAAAAAAAAGATATGCGGTCCCCCCCAACTTTGATACCCAGCCTAGATAAAGCCAGCTGGGGACTGGTATTCTCAGTCCGCAGCCGCCCGGTATTGCCACATCCATTAGCTGTGATAATCCCAGTGCTTTACCGACTCTTTCTATTGCCCAGGTGTAGTGACAATGGGGGTAATAAGGAGTTAATAACAGCGCACAGCTGCTACAAGACCCTTGGTTACTAATGAACAGGCGTCTATGAGATGCCTGCATCACTAACCTGTAAATGAAAGTAAATAAGTACAAACACAGAGAAAAAATCCTTTATTTGTAGTAAAATACAAAAACACACCCTCTTTCACCATTTTATTAACCCCCAACACACCCTCCAGGTCCGGCGTAATCCACACTAGGTACCATGCTGCTTTTAGCTCTGCTACATCTCACAGTGAGCAGCCATTGAACAAGACTGCCGGTTGAGAGCGCAGACAATGACTGAGCCACGATGAGCGATGACTGTAGATAGACACTGTCACAGGCTGGGGGCGCTTCTGACTGCAACCAATCACAGACAGGACGCCCGGTAGGTGGGGAAAGCACAAAAAGCTGTGTGTATGCAATGAACCTAATGCCCAGTACAGGAGTGAATGCACGACCCGGAAGCAGTTTGCCGCCATGACACAGAGTCACCGTAAGTATGAAGCGCTCGCTTAATTCTTATTTTCTATATTTTTCCATTCATTTCCTCAGTGCTAACCCGGACACCTGGGCATCTTTGAAACCGCGCGGATCCGGACTTTCACAGTTTAGGTCCGCTCAACCCTAGTGATTATGTTATATGTACAGTAATATTATATGTTAAAGTTATATGTAGTATGTACAGTAAAGAACAGTTGCCATTTAGAAAGAACTGTGTCTCTGTATGGTGCTTGAGGCTACTGAGACCTGCTGCAATCGGCAGCTGGGAAGCGGTCCTGAAGAGAGAACCAGCCCTGGCCTCCGACCTGAAAGTAAGTGCCCACCACCACAAGTCCCAGCAAACCTCCCCATGCACTATAGAGGCAATCGCAGTGCAGAGTCATATCCCAGCCAAACAGCAGACTCTGCTGCTACTATCATGGCACCCGAACGCCCCTTTAATACCCAGAACACTGATCATGGACATGGACACTTCATTCTCCTATGGAGAACACTCACGTCTGCGGCAGAGGGATGACACTGCATCTAGAAAGAAATGTCTCCAGATCTTTGTCACGTACCCTTAGTGTTCCAGGAGCTCTATAACTTCTGTGTGCATGTGATGTAATATTGTGTTACTACATAAGCCATCAGATATCAAGGTCCAGAGAGCAAAGTTGTTATTGTGAACACCAGCTATTAGAGCATATTACTTGGATAACGCCTAATGAAGGAATGGAGGAAAACATCTGATATACTGAATAAGGACTCATTCAGACATCCAAGTTTTCAACAGTGTGGCTGCGCTCACTGAATGTAATGGGGGACACTCACTTGGCTGCTATATGGAGTCACAAAGGAACGGTTTTCTATTTAAATAGTCCAAACTGTTTATTAAGACACAACATTTACCGCTTTCCATGAACTAAGCATGAGCTTTCCTTTGGTTTTACAAAACAGAAATGACATACAGTCCAGTTCAATCCTTGGGGACGCCTGCATGGCTTTGGATACAATCCCTCGCAGCAGTATCTCAGTGGAGGTATCACACTGTCCACTCACTGACCTCAGTCGGTCCTAAACACAGAGTTTTCGCAGGCTCCATACACACCTGGCCTCCTAGCTAGTGTGTCTTCAGGGAAGTCTGAAGCCGGCTCTAAACACACATTAGTGATGTGTGGGTCGCGAGCGATCAAAGATCCAGCTTCCTGCTGTGACTGGCATGAGTTGGCACACCAGTTAGAGCCACTAAATTCTCTTAATGGCTCTCACTAGGTGTCAAATTTGGGCGTTAAGCAGATGAAACCCCACCTACCTAAACAAAACACCACCCACTCAACAATTTAATTGGCCTGTTGCAAGTGGGCGGGGTTTGATAGTGGGTGGGCGGGGTTTTGGCTACATTAACACCAGCCTAAACATGAGTTTAGGAGCTGAAAGATCTGTCTCTTTTTGGTGAACGGAGCCATGGGAACCAAATCATCAAAAAGACTGCCCATCACTAACACACATATTCGCCATGTAGGGTGCATCCAGGAAGTAAACCACTTCCAAGCATAAAGAGACCATGTGACTAAACAGACAGATTCATATATCACACCAGACACACCCATGGGTGGAGGCATGTTAATAGCCTGGCCCTTAATATATTTAACAAGACTTGTGGAACTACAAGTCCCAAAGTAAACATTACATGTTTTACATCACAGAGGACCTCTGCCACTGGGATACATAATGGCCATTTACAATATAGGTGGTTGCCACCTTACACAACGTTTGAGAAAAACAGACCAATTTTTTGGATCATACTTTAATCAGAGTTTGATCAACGTGTCCAAGTGTCATCCATTTTTCTTGTATGTGGAGCAAAGAAAAGTTTCTCCCATAGACTAAATGGATCTGAAAAATCATGAAAATACGATGGCCCTCACAGGTATGAGTGCAATCTGAGAAAACCATGGATAGCACACGTATGCAAAAGGCTGAATGAGCCCAAATCTTGAGACCATAAAAATCCCCATAACTCTTAACACAGACTGTACATATATACACAAAAATATATTTATGTATATATATATATATATATATATATATATATATATACATATATATATATATATATATATATATATATATATATATATATATATATATATACCTTTACCCACATTTCAGGCTTGTAATGAAGAATCAACAAGTGGGACACAATTGTGAAGTTGAAGGAAATTTTTGCTTATTTTAAAGCTTTTTTTAAAAAATAAAAAAAAACAAAAAGTGGAGTGCGCAATATTATTCATCCAGTTTACTTTCAGTGCAGCAAACTCACTCCAGAAGTTCATTGAGGATCTCTGAATGATCCAATGTTGTTCTAATTGACTGATGATGATAAATATAATCCTGCCTCCACGTGGGTCTACAGGGACTGGGAACGCTCCCAGCATCACAAGGAGCCCTGGCTATAGGCTGTTACATTATGCGGAGTCTCCAAACTTTTTGGACCGGATATATTTATTAATTATCTCCTGGAGGGGATCTTAGTCTATCCATTGCATTGTCAGAAAAAGAAAAAATGCTTTTTGAAAGGGAATCATGAATGGACATGTCATAAATAGGTGACATCGTCATTCACTCTGAATCTACAACTTTGTTCCAGGCGAGGTGGTAAATAACATTAAGAGAAATAAATAAGTTGTCTTGTAACATCTACACTAATACCTTATGAAATTCTGTATCACCTGGCAACTTTTTGGATTCTGAGAATGCGCTATAGCCATAGGAGATTACAATAATCATGTCTACACCTACTATATAACTTGAAGATAATTTGTATAGTATATATATAATTTTCTATTCAAGGAGATTACAACTATGATGTCTATATCTACTATATAACTGGAGGATAATTTGTATAGTATATGTATCATTTTCTATTCTGCTTTTGAATGACCCCTGAAGAACCTCCTATTGGGAGGGGAAACGCGTCGGATCGACTAGGGGTTGAGGGTTGATAATATCATAACCTCCTCACAAATATAGTAATTGGCAACATATTCAGAACTATATCTCAACGCAGAATCAACTAATCTAGGGTAAAGTGTTGCCTTTAGGGATCTTGACTGTAGGAACCTTGACTATTGGACTGTTTAGGGATATTTTTTTGTTATGCCTAATTGACATTTGTTTTTGTTTTTTGCTCCTGAATAGGGGAAACACATAGGGATATAATCAGAAGGGGATTACATGTCTCTATTGATTGTTTGGCACTAAATGGATTGTTTGCTACATACTGTGGAAGTATTTTTTATCTGATTGCGTCTGTTAATAAAATTAAATTTTATAAAATTAAGGAGTTTTTTAGTCTGTGAATCAGTTTTAGCTCTCCTTTCATCACTTTTTTGTGAGAATTGATAAATATAATCCACCTGTGTGTAATCAAGTCTCCGAATGAATGCACCTGCTCTGTGATAATCTCAGTGTTCTGTTTAAAGCGCAGAGAGCATCATGAAGACCAAGGTACACAACAGGCAGGTCCATGATACTGTTGTGGAGAAGTTTAAAGCCGGATTTGGTTACAAAAAGATTTCCAAAACTTTAAACATCCCAAGGAACACTGTGCAAGCGATCATATTGAAATGAAAGGAGTATCATACCAATGCAAATCTACCAAGACCTGGCCGTCCCTCAAAACTTTCATCTCAAACAAGGAGAAGACTGATCAAAGATGCAGCCAAGAGGATGAACTGCAGAGATCTACACCTGAGGTGGGAGAATCTGTCCATAGGACAACAATCAATCATACACTGCACAAATCTGGCATTTATGGAAGAGTGGCAAGAAGAAAGCCATTTCTCAAAGATATCCATAAAAAGTGTCATTTACAGTTTGCCACAAGCCACCTGGGAGACACACCAAACATGTGGAAGAAGGTGCTCTGGTCAGATGAAACCAAAATCGTAATTTTTGGACACAATGCCAAATGATATGTTTGGCGTAAAAGCAACACAGCTCATCACCCTGAACACACCATCCCCTCTGTCAAACATGGTGGTGGCAGCATCATGGTTTAGTCCTGCTTTTCTTCAGCAGAGACAGGGAAGATGGTTAAAATTGATGAGAAGATGGATGGAGCCAAATATAGGACCATTCTTGAAGAAACCCTTTTGGAGTCTGCAAAAGACCTGAGACTGGGATGGAGATTTGTCTTCCAACAAGACAATGATCCAAAACATAAAGCAAAATCTACAATGGAATGGTTCACAAATAAACGTATCCATGTGTTAGAATGGCCAAGTCAAAGTCCAGAATGGAACCCAATCGAGAATCTGTGGAAAGAGCTGAAAACTGCTGTTCACAAACGCTCTCCATCCAACCTCACTCAGCTCCAGCTGTTTGCAAACGAAGAATGGGCAAGAATTTCAGTCTCTCGATGTGCAAAACTGATAGAGACATACCCCAAGCGACTTGCAGCTGTAATCGCAGCAAAAGATGGTGCTACAAACAGGGGCGTACATGGAAATCATGGAGCCCCATAGCAAAAGTCTGAATGGGCCCCCACCCCCCAATAAAAAAATACAATAAAATATTAACATAATAAACAACATACACGTTACTGGGGGCAGCTTACGCGTTACTGGAGGGAACATACAAGTTACTGGGGGCAGCATACAAGTTACTGGGGGCCAGTGGGGGCATACAACGTATTGGGGGCATATATACACAAATTATGAATTAATCTTTATCTTACTTGGGCTATACATCCATCAGTCCAGTAAGTAGACTATTACTGGGCGTGGCTTTATAAGCAGAGCACCAGTCTTGGCAGTACTGTGCGCATGTGCTTCTGTTTTGTGACTGTGAGCGACACCTAACGCTCACTGGGCACTGCAGTGCCCAACGCTCGGTGAGCACCGTAGTGCCTGACGCTCGCCGAGCACTGCAGCGCCTGACGCTCGCCGAGCACTGCAGCGCCTGACGCTCGCCGAGCACTGCAGCGCCTGATGCTCATTGGGCACCGCAGCGCATGACGCTCGTTGGGAACCGCAGTGCCTGATGCTCGTTGAGCACCGCAGTGCCTGCAAACAGTAGAATCAGCCGCAGCCAACAAACCAAAGAACTCTACAGTAAACGGTACTAAAAATATTCCTACCAAAGTGCCTCAGAGTAATTAATATACATTGATACATGTACTGCTGCCATAAAAATAAATACAAATCTATAAATATCTATATATTTTTTTAGTAACGCAACAACAAACTAGTCATACAATTCCCAAATATCAGATACTATATTGTGTTACTGAACAACACCCACCATATTAAAGCCATTAATACTACTATACATTGCAAAATAATGATGACACACCATGGCCAAATATTATCACCACATTGAGTCTGAATATAACCACCATCCTGTTACTGAGCAAAGCCCACTGAACAAAGACCAGTGGGTTCACACTGCAAATCCTCCCCAAAGTCTGCAGTGTGGGAACTTGTCCTAAAGTACGAATGTCCTCCTTCATGCCACACACAATATTATACATTTTTACATCTGTCATCCCCCAGATATTGGAACGAATTATGACCCTCTTCTGAGCCTTAGGAACCGTAATTGAACTTTGCACAGTACAGGGATAAAACACAGTGATGTCACAGTACAGGGTTAATACACACAGTGATGTCACAGTACAGGGGTAATACACACAGTGATGTCACAGTACAAAGGTAATACACACAGTGATGTTACAGTAGTGGCGTAATACACACAGTGATGTCACAGTACAGGGGTAATACACACAGTGATGTCACAGTACATGGGTAATACCCACAGTGATGTCACAGTGCAGGGATATTACACACAGTAAAGTCACAGTACAGGGATAATACACAGTGATGTCACAGTATAGGGTAATACACACAGTGATGTCCCAGTACAGGGATAATATGCACAGTGATGTCACAGTACAGGGATAATAAACACAGTGATGTCACAGTACAGGATAATACACACAGCGATGTCACAGTACGGGGATATTACACACAGTGATGTTACAGTACAGGGATAATGCACACAGTAAAGTCACAGTACAGAGATAATATATATATACAAGAAAGGGGTGGACACCTGGACTAAATCAATAAAACTGAGTGCAGCATTCTGTATGATCACAATATGATCAAAACAGAAGAAAAAAAAAGCTCACACATAATGGATGCGCACACCAGAAAATGGAATTGCTAGATAAAAATATAACAATCTTTATTAAATCCAAAGGACACTAAACACACATCATAAAATTATTTAATAGCATGAACAAATCTCAAATGAAAACCTCCGCAAAAGTGTGATAATCTACTCTAATACAATACCCATATATAGTTAATGCGCATAACAATGCAATACATGGAATAAATATGTGCAGTGCCACACAGCTAGCACAGAGACATACGTATAGCTAAATTCAACTGATTCTCTAATAAACATGATATGAGCACTGCAAAGAAGGATTAGTATAGAAGGGAAGACAGTCAGGTAACCCTGAATAAATGCTCTGTGCAAAACAGCATGGAGCAGACCCAATATATCAGATAAGGCACTTATGATAACCCACTCTTATAATTTGCCCATAAACAATAATGCATACTAACAATTCAATCCATTGATTAAATACGCGTAGTGCTATACAGCCAGTACAGAGTCATACGTACATCTTAATTACAGGTTATTATAGCTCACTGCTAACATGTCAGGGCATCTATGAGATCCAATCAAATAACGAAAAAAGTAATTCATAGGATCCTATACCCAGTATGATGATCCACTAAACCAGGAATTATCAATCCCTGTACAGATACATAGTAGATATAAGGCAACAAGTGCAAAACTATACCATAAAGAACAGAAATATACATGTGCTGAGCTAAGCGAAAGGGGATGGAGGACTTGTATGAATGCTCTGTACAGCAACGCACAAAGCAGGCCTGATGAGCCTGATATAGGTACTGCAAAAGAGTATTAGAAGAAAAAGGAAACCTTCAGGAAGCCCTAAGTAAATGTTCTGTGCAGTGCTGTGCAACAGAGCATGAAGCAGACCCAATATACCAGTTGTGGCACTGCAGAGGAGGTATCAGAGTAGGAGGGAAGCCATCAGGAAGCCCCAAGCGGATCACTGTGAAACATGGGGCTTCCTGACTGCTTTCCTACCACTCTGACACCCCCTCTGCAGTGCCACATCTGGTATATTGGGTCTGCTTCATGCTCTGTTGCAGAGTGCTGCACAGAGCATTTACTTACGTAGGGCTTCCTGACGGTTTCCTTTTTAGTACAGAGATATTACATATAGTGATGTCACAGGACAGGGCAGTTTCTTTCTGTAGTGTTGCAGGCAGACATTTGACATTTGCACACTATCATACTCACCTGCTCCTGTGCTATAAGAGATGTTAGTGGCTCCGGGCTCCTTGCTGCACTTCCTGTGGGTCCTCCTGGCTGTGTTCAGATCCTGTCCTCTGTTGTTTCTTTCTGGTCCTTCTGCTCTCCGCTTGTTTGCTTAGCTCTCTGTTTCCTCTGCTTATTCTGCTCTGTTTTCTCTCCTTGTAAGGTCTCTGCTACTTCTCCAGCATTCTTTTTTTCCTTTCCATATTTTCTTTCTACCGTGCTGTACTGAAAAAGCCCCACCCCCTCTTCTGATTGGCTGTTCTCCTGGTATCTCTCACTGCTCCCCTGCAAGATAACGCTGCCTGGCCGCTTCCTCCTCTTCAGTAGAGGCTGCACAGTGTGCAGTGTGGGTGTGTCTACATCTCTGTATTGCGGCAGCCTGCAGCTATTCAAACAGTGTGGGCCCCCTTAATTAGCTGCTTGGTGACCACCCAAGACCAGCCCGTCCCGCCGGGAATAATGAAAGTGAAAGCGCACACATAGCGGCCAGCCATGCGGGCCCCCTCAGGTCACGTGGCCTGCCTCTATTGATGGTACGCCACTGCATCTGCTATATTTATGCTAGTTTCTGTTGCAAGGTGAACTGTATCCATTGGGTTTTGATTTGTCTTTAAAGTTTGTGCTTCTTATCTTACTATATATACTTTTATGCCAAAAGAGACAAAAGTTTTCTCTATTAGCAAATCCAAAAAATATTTGCTTTTGGAGCACAGAAGCTTCTTCATCAGGCAACTTTACAAATGAAACGAAAGCTCATTTCCGAATTATCGGCTGAATAAATAGGCTGCCAGGTACCCGACTAAGGAGCAAAATGTTGTCTATCGGGTGACAGATGATTGTGTTGATGATTGTCCTGTGCTAGAGTTATTGAGAATCAATTCACAGGATCTCGTCTATTGAGCTGGTCAGTAATCGGAGAATCATCAGTAATCTGAGAGCCCTGAGATGAGGAAAAAAGGGGACAGTTCTCAGGGTGTCCAGCAGCCACAGATTACTGACATGGCTGATATACTGCGTCATACAAATCGATTTGTAACAACTATATTCTGTGGGCTTGGAAGTGCGATGATCGGCCGGTCTAGAAAGACCATAAATGACGGACGATCGACTGGATGTGGCCGATCAGCGGTCGTTGAACAGACATACTTGGCCATTGCAAGTGGATTGTGCTTTCCATTGCCTATAAGACTGTATGCAGATGAGAACAACTGAACTCATAATTTCCATAGCTCACAATTACTGGCTGATCGGCCACCAGTGATACACTTTAGATTAGGGCTACACAGCGGCATGTGCAGCCGACATCTAGATCATGCATCTCATTGCTACATTAAAAGACAAATGTTTCCAAATGTGTTTGATTTTCTTTTTTCTTTATTGCAGGAAAAGAAAGGAGATGACAGAAAGTTATATTTATAATATTCTACCTTTTATTACTGCCATATTTACCATACTTATAAATGTGAGGTTCTTAGTGCACATTTTAACCAAATTGTGCAAGCCCATTGGCCAACGACAAGGCGACCTCATCAGATGGGGCCCTACAATAACCTATTTATTGTATTTATAATATTCTTATTATTATTATTATTATTATTATTATTCTAGTAACCTATTCATTACTATTACAATATTATTATACTTATTATTACTATCATTACTATAGTACTATAAGATCACTAGAATTAAAGCTGTTTATCCAGAAGAAGGTGAAAACCCCCAGACACATTCAGCCAATTTGTGTCTCAGGGGAAAAATTCCTTCTTGACCCCAGGAAAAGGCGATCAGTCTGAAGACCGTGGATCAAACCTGACAGTACCTAATAATGTATTATGTTATTATTATATTATTCCTAATAATAATGTAATATAATTTATATTACTATTATTTTTTAAAAATCCTATTTCTATGCTTTTTAACATATTCTTTCTAATATGATTACTAGAACTATTATTTCTATTATTTCTCTATTGACTATTAATTAGATCCCTATTCCTAAAGCCGTTGATCAAGAAGAAGGCAAAAAACCCCAGACACATTTAGCCAATTTATGTCACAGGGAAAAAAATCCTTCTCGACCCCAGGAAAAAGTGATCAGTCCAAGGGCCCTGGATCAAATCTAACAGTACCTAAATATGTATTATGTTATTATTATATTATTCCTAATAATAATGCAATATTATAATTTGTATAACTATTTTATTACTATTATTTTTTTTAAATACAATTTATATCCTTTTTAACTTATTCTTTCTAATATTATGATTATAATTATTACTAGTATTTCTATTATTTCTCTATTTACTCTCAATTAGATCCCTATTCCTAAAGCTGTTCATCCAGAAGAAGGCAAAAACCCCTGGACACATTCAGCCAATTTGTGTCTCAGAGAGAAAAATTCCTTCTCGACCTCAGGAAAAGATGATCAGTCTGAAAACCCTGTATCAAATACCCTAATAACTATTAATTATATACTAATTATTCTAGTCATTACTATAAATACTGTATTATTATTACTATTATTATTATTATTATTACTACTACTACTATTATTTCTGCTATTTTTAGTTTGTTGCTATTTTACTGCTCTTATTACTATTCTATTATTAATATTCTACTCTAATATTTTATTGTAGATTTCTTTGGATTATTGCTATTTTATTATTACTATTATTACTAACATGTGTATTGATTTTTTACTAAAATTATAACTTAGATTCCTATTGCTAAAGCTCTTGATCCAGAAGAAAGCAAAAACCCCTGGACACATTCAGCCAATTTGTGTCTCAGGGGTAAAAATTCCTTCTCGACCCCGGGAAAAGGTGATCAGTCCGAGAACCCTGGATCAAACCTGCTGAGATTATTTTTATGGCTCTAATTATCATTATTATACAATTAATATTAGAGTTACCACTCTTATTATTATGATATTAAATACTTTTTAATATTTTTATTACATTTTTCACCTATTTCTAAAACTAATAATTACTATTTTATGATTTTTATTATTATTATTATTATTATAATACTTACTAGATTTTATGTTGTTGATGTTCTTCCAGCTTGTATGTTGGGGCCCACACAGTCCATCAGTGTCTCATCGGTTTGAGGAGGATGGACCACACAATGTTTCTTTTTTCTCTGAGGTTGGTGCTCATGTATTTGAACATGGATTGCTGTCAGATCATCTGTCTCTATGCCGACTGGTTCTGATCTTGTTGACTCTGTGCCGGCTGGTTCTGAACTCACTGACTCTGTGCCGTCTGGTTCTGAACTCATTGTCTCTGTGCCGGCTGCTTCTGAACTCGTCTCCGTGCCGGCTGGTTCTGAACTTGTTGACTCCGTTTTGGCTGGTTCTGAACTTGTGGTCTCCGTGCCGGCTGGTTCTAAACTCGTCTCCGTTCCGGTGGTTCTGAACTCATTGTCTCCGTGTCGGCTGGTTCTGAACTCGTTGTCTCCATGCCGGCTGGTTCTGAACTTGTTGTTTCTGTGCCGGCTGGTTCTGAACTCATCCCTGTGCCAGCTGGTTCTAAACTCGTTGTCTCTGTGCCCCGGCTGGTTATGAACTTGTTGACTCTGTGCCGGCTGGTTCTGAACTCGTTGATTCTGTACCGGCTGGTTCTGAAGTCGTTGTCTATTTGCCGGCTGGTTTTGAGCGCATTGTTTCTCTGCCGGCTGGTTCTGAAGTCGTTGTCTCTTTGCCAGCTGGTTCTGAACTTGTTGACTCTGTGCCGGCTGGTTCTGAACTCACTGACTCTGTGCCGTCTGGTTCTGAACTCATTGTCTCTGTGCCGGCTGCTTCTGAACTCGTCTCCGTGCCGGCTGGTTCTGAACTTGTTGACTCCGTTTTGGCTGGTTCTGAACTCGTGGTCTCCGTGCCGGCTGGTTCTAAACTCGTCTCCGTTCCGGTGGTTCTGAACTCATTGTCTCCGTGTCGGCTGGTTCTGAACTCGTTGTCTCCATGCCGGCTGGTTCTGAACTTGTTGTTTCTGTGCCGGCTGGTTCTGAACTCATCCCTGTGCCAGCTGGTTCTAAACTCGTTGTCTCTGTGCCCCGGCTGGTTATGAACTTGTTGACTCTGTGCCGGCTGGTTCTGAACTCGTTGATTCTGTACCGGCTGGTTCTGAAGTCGTTGTCTATTTGCCGGCTGGTTTTGAGCGCATTGTTTCTCTGCCGGCTGGTTCTGAAGTCGTTGTCTCTTTGCCAGCTGGTTCTGAACTTGTTAACTCTGTGCCGGCTGGTTCTGAACTTGTTGTCTCTTTGCTGACTGGTTCTGAACTCGTTGACTCTGTGTCGGCTGGTTCTGAACTCGTTTTCTCTTTGCCGGTTGGTTCTGAACACTTGTTGTCGTATTTTGCACCATTCCTCGTTTAGCTCCTGAATCTTTCTTTTCTTTCTTCTTAGTGTCTTCTTTCTCATCTTTTTCCAGGTCTTTCACCTCCCGATACTTCATTGTTTCGGATATCACCACTTCATTCCGCTGCTGTGGCATATTCTTAGTGTTTTTTCTCATCTTCTTCCAGGTCTTTCACCTCCCAATACTTCATTGGTTCGGATATCACCATTTCATTCCGCTGCTCTGGCGTCTTCTTATTGTATTTTTTCTCATCTTCTTCCAGGTCTTTCATCTCCTGATAGTCCATTGGTTCTGTTATCTCCTCTTCATTCTGTTCTTCTGGCGTCACTGATGACAGGTCTTTTTTCCTATAAAGGAAACGGAAGATATTTTTCCTGGGCTTCCTGGTTGGTTGGCATCAGGCGCTAAGAAAAGAAGAGTCAGTTAATTGTCTGCTGAGATGTTCCTTTACATCTATGGACAGAACATGAGGACATAATATGCGGTGTGATCAGTCACCTCCATGTTGAAGATCGATGATGGGAGGTATCTGGTGCAGTAGATGAGAAGTTGGTCTTCTGCCTCCTCCTTTGTGCTGGAAGAAACTGGAGAGAAAACACAAGCAGATAATGGGATCAATCATACAATGTCCAGAAATTCCTAAAATTACAGGAAAATTCATTTAACCTAAATCACCGTGACCAGCTGAGTTCTGAATGATTCTGAGCACAGAAATCTCACAAAAATGACTTTGGAAAACTATTTTCTAACTGACTTTCTGATCAATCTGCAATGTGCTGTAATTCTCTGCTGGACTAATACATGTTCTGAATTATTAAATTCTGGATTATAGGAATAGGCACTTTATTCTCAGATTAACTAGAAATTCTTCTTATTTAAAATATGAATCTCACATGACAAGTATCCAGAACCGAAGACACATTCCTGGCGGCTGTAGACGTCCTAAAGAAAACAGAATCTGTTGAGTGTCCACTTATCACTTATCAGGGATGGACAATAGGATTAATAGGATTAAGGGTCTGTGTATAATAAAGCTGCGGACCTCCAGAGAACTGCGGCTCGCTGCCATCTTGTAAATGTCCTGTATTAAAGGATCCATAGGAAAATCTATGAATAAAAAAAAAATGTAGTCACAGATCTGTTAAAGACACAAACACCACAGCTTCCCACACATATTTGTGACGCCCTGGCCTATCAGGTCGTCACAAGGGTGTCGTGCAATCTGCCCTTTTGCATGGTACTCGCTGCTCCTTGGTTACGGGTCCTGTCACTTTGGTGTAGCTATCAACAGGTGTACACAAATCCTGAGGAACACTCTGCACCACACCCACCAAATACCCATTGGAGAGCAGAAGTGTCAGTGCAGTTGAGAAGTTGAAGTTCAGCAGTGACAGTGAGAAGTCACGCTGTGGAGCAGGGCTCTTGTACCTGTCCCAGGTGCCAGACGTTGGCCTGGCCAGAAGGAGCTGGAACCCTGGTCGCAGGGGGTAGTGGCAGGGAGCACGGTGCTGCTACAGAGAGCAGGCCGGCTGCCTTGTGCTACATTCAAGCAGGGACCAGGGAACGACGGGGTACGGGGATCCTAGGCTGGGAAGTAGCTTCACGAAGCCCAGTAATTCACCCGATGGGAATGGAATCTTCAGGAACCATTCCCCACCCGCTCCAGAATTGGAGTACTAGCGCAACGAGGGGGATAGGACTTCCCACAACCGTCCAGAAAATCCCAAGCGTGAACCCTGATAGCATACTCACCCTGCTAGGCATGCAGGTGAGCAGGACCCGAAACGCTTTAAGTGTAAGGGATCCACACGTAGGACACACAGTGCCAAGGGACAAGGCTTCAGATCAACAAGCAGAACCAAGAGGACACGGACCCAGCGTGCCCGTACAAGGACCACAGAGTGCTCAAGAGTTTGGTTTACCTGGTGTTAGTGTCAGTGACTTTGGACTGTGTGAGTACACGTCACCACCCTTGCACCCGACAGGTTCCCTACGCCATTCATCACCGAGTCCCGGGACACCACTCCCCTGCCCACAGAGGGGTTAACAACTTCAGCTGCCACGCACCAGCATCCCTGGGCTCCCCAAACCAGCAGCGGTGGTCCCTCACATTACCACACACCGTGGGTGGTGTCACGAACACTATCCCAAAGCAAAAAAACTCCTTTTTATTTCGAGAGGCCGCGCGACCCCACCTCGGGTCCGGAGACCCCTCGAGCCACTGCGGATCTGTCACGCTCCCCGGCTCCCCTGCTAGGCTCCCCGGCTCCCCTGCCATGCTCCCCGGCCCCTCTGCCTTGCTTACCGGCTCCCCTGCCACGCTTCCCCGCTCTCAGGTCGCGCTCCGCCGCTCCCGTGCCAGGCTTCCCGGTCCCCCGCTCCACAGCCTTCCTGCTCCATCGCCTGCGGTCCCCAGGCAGCCCGGTCCCCGCTCCCGGCGCCCGTCGGCAACTCTGCCTCAGCCCGGCTCTCCTGCTTCCTACTCACCGCTCCCTCCTCTGGCTTCTGGCACCCGGGCCTCACGCATGCGCATTAGGGCGCGCGCGCGGTCATTGACCCTCTCTTAAAGGGCCAGCACCTAGAAACAGGAAATTGCATAGACAGGTACAGGGTATATTAAGAATCACTTTCCTGGTGGGCGGGGCCTGTTCTACGTGTTTAGCAAGCTAGTGTTCAGGTCCCCTATTGCTTTGCCTTGTGCTTTGCCTGCATTAACCCTGTCCTGTCTCGTAGAGCCTGTCCTGCCACGCCAGCCGCTCCGAACCACGCTCATTCCCGTACCCTGACGGTGACTTCGGCGGATGTTCCACCATCTCTGCAGCTCCGCCAGTCTCCAGTCCCTGGCTCCGTTTGGTGACCCGTTCCATCGCTCAGCAAGTTCCGGATCCCGCCTGACCTTACCACCTGGCCTCGGACTCTGAGCCTCGTCACCCGGACCACCGTCCAGAACTCCGTCCACCTTTCCTGCTCCCCTACGGACTGTCCGGCTACCAATAGTGCTTCGGCTGCCGTGCACCCAGACCCTCTGGCGGGGTGACCTGCCTGGCTGCCTCCTCAAGAGAAACTGGTGTACGGTCCAGAGGTTCCACCACCCGGACGTTACAGCTAGAACAGGCCATGGATCCCGTCGAAGCACTAGCGGCCCTGCAGCAGGAACTCACACGACAGCGCGAGACCCAGACCCGCATGCTGAACTTCATGACTTCTGTGAATACTCGTCTGAACGCGCTACAAGCAGCGGCCACGCCTGTGGCATCTCGGGATTCCACTGCACAATCCACGTCCGCAGCTCCCGTGCCAGCCTCCTCGGATGCTTCCAAGCTTCGTTTGGCCTCACCACCCCGGTACGCTGGAGATCCCAAGACCTGCAGGGGATTTATAAACCAATGCTCTCTCCATTTCCAGCTGCTGCCGCACCTTTTTGCCTCCGACCAAGCCAAGGTCGCGTTCATGATGTCCCATCTAGAGGGAGAGGCACTGGCCTGGATGAACCCCTTGTGGGAGAAGGAGGATCCGGTCACCACTGATATCCAGGACTTCCTGCAGGCTTTCCGTAACACCTTTGACGAGCCCGGACGCACCGCCGCCTCTGCTTCATCCCTCCTCCGGCTACGTCAAGGGACTCTGACGGTGGGCCAATATGCTATTCGTTTCCGCACCTTGGCCTCGGAACTCGGGTGGAACAACGAGGCCCTAACCGCCGCCTTCTGGGAAGGACTCTCGGCTCGCATTAAAGATGAGCTGGCTGGTCGTGACGTGCCTTCTACCCTGGATGCCCTGATTGCTCTGGCGACTCGCGTGGATCTTCGCTTTCGCTTTCAGGAACGATCCAAAGAGGTGTCCCGCAAGAGGCGTCCAATACAGCACTCCTCCCCACCACAGAAGTCCACCGCTCCTCAGTCGGCGTCCCCTGGCGCGTCTACCTACGAGCCCATGCAGATTGACCGCCTGAGGCAGTCGGAGCAACGCCGAGCAGAACGACTAGCAAAGGGTCTCTGCTTCTACTGCGGTGATGGTTCCCACCTGCTACGCTCTTGTCCCGAGAAGCCGGGAAACTCCAAAGCCTAGGCTTGGTAGGAGAGGCTACCCTAGGTGCTGGGACACTCTCAGACTCCGTTACCTGGACTATTCAAGTCACTACAGAAGAGACCCGGTTCATGGCAGAGGCGTATCTTGATTCCGGAGCAGCAGGCAACTTCATCCAGCAGGCCACGGTGGATAAGTACCAGGTGCCGGTCCTCCCACTAGAGAAACCGCTGGTGATCGCCTCTGTGGATGGGAGACCCCTCTCTGACACCGTCTCACTGATCACCAAGCCTGTGGAAGTACGGATCGGTGCTCTGCACACCGAGAAGATCACCTTCTACGTCCTCCCGCGTATGTCTCATCAGATCCTGCTGGGACTCCCATGGTTACGGACACACGAACCGTCGGTCAGCTGGAGTACAGGTGAAATCACCCGATGGGGCTCCTCGTGCCACGAGAGATGTCTGAAAACCATCCAGCCCGTTTGACGCTCTCCGGTTCCAGAGTCTCTACCAGGACTGCCTTCTGCCTACTGGTCCTTCTCGGACGTTTTCGATAAAAAGGAGTCAGAGGTGCTACCGCCTCATCGTCCCTACGACTGCGCCATCGATTTACTGCCAGGAACCACGCCTCCTAGAGGAAGAATATACCCCTTGTCCCCTGCGGAAACACGAGCTATGTCTGCCTATATTACCGAGAGCCTGGCAAAGGGGTTCATTCGGAGGTCCTCATCCCCTGCCGGAGCAGGGTTTTTCTTCGTCAAGAAAAAGGAAGGTGATCTGCGCCCTTGCATCGACTACCGGGGTTTAAACCAGATCACCGTAAAGAACAAATACCCTCTGCCGCTTATCCCCGAACTATTCGATCGGCTCCGAGGAGCCCGTGTATTCACCAAGTTGGACCTCCATGGGGCTTATAACCTGGTTCGCATTCGCTCTGGAGACGAATGGAAAACCGCATTCAACACTCGAGATGGGCACTACGAGTATTGTGTCATGCCCTTTGGTCTGTGTAATGCTCCGGCAGTCTTCCAAGAACTGGTGAACGACGTGTTCAGGGACCTCCTCTATGTCTGTGTCGTGGTATATCTTGATGACATCCTGGTCTTCTCTCCGGATCTACAGACCCACAGAGAAAACGTGCAGCTAGTTCTCCAGAGGCTTAGAGAAAACTGTCTGTACGCCAAGTACGAGAAATGCATCTTTGAGAAGTCGTCCCTTCCCTTCCTGGGTTATGTAATCTCGGACACTGGCCTGCAGATGGATCCTGAGAAAGTGTCTGCCATCATCAACTGGCCTCCTCCTTCCGGACTGAAGGCTATCCAACGCTTTCTCGGCTTTGCGAACTATTATCGGCAATTCATCCCGCATTTCTCTGCCTTGACTGCGCCTCTCTCTGCCTTGACTAAGAAAGGATCTAATCCTAAGGACTGGCCCCCGGCGGCCGATGCCGCGTTCTGCTCCTTGAAACAGGCGTTTGCTTCTTCCCGGGTTCTCCATCGCCCTGAATTGAACCGACAGTTCACCTTGGAGGTGGATGCCTCTTCCTCAGGAGCCGGGGCAGTGTTGATGCAGAACTCCCCCTCCGGCAAGATGGTCACTTGTGGATTCTTCTCCAAGAGCTTCTCGGCACCCTAACGCAAGTACACCATCGGGGATCGGGAGCTACTGGTCGTGAAGCTTGCCTTGGAGGAATGGCGCTACCTCTTGGAGGGAGCAGTATATCCTGTAATCATATACACGGACCACAAGAATCTGGAGTACCTGCGGTCAGCCCAAAGACTGAACCCACGACAAGCCCGCTGGTCCTTGTTTTTTGCTCGATTTGATTTCCAACTCCATTTTCGGCCTGCGGACAAGAACGTGCGGGCAGACGCTTTGTCCAGGTCCTTCGTGCCCGTGGAGTTGGAGGAGGAGACGTTCCAGCCCATCATCAACCCCAGCAAAATCATTCCGGTGAATACTGTCGCTTTAACTCAGATACCCCCTGGGAAAACCTATGTCTCAGATACTGACAGACAGAGAGTCCTGCACTGGGGCCATGCCTCGAAGATCGCCGGCCATGCTGGTCAGAAGAAGACTTGGAGTACGATTGTCCGTCACTACTGGTGGCCGTCCCTCCGTAAAGACGTCACATCCTTCGTCTCAGCCTGTCCGTCCTGTGCCCGGAACAAGACACCCAAGCACCTACCATATGGACGTCTCCTGCCTCTGCCCATTCCTTCTGTTCCGTGGCAACATATCGCAATGGACATCATTACGGACTTACCCTTATCCTCCGGACACACAGTCATATGGGTTGTGGTGGACCGTTTCTCAAAAATGGCTCACTTCATTCCCATGGCCGGGCTGCCCTCTGCCCAGGAGCTAGCTGACTCCTTCATCCAACATATATTCCGATTACATGGCTTTCCCGCACACATTGTGTCCGACAGAGGAACTCAGTTTACCTCGCGCTTCTGGAGTGCCCTCTGCAAACATCTGGGAGTATCTCTGGACTTTTCTTCGGCCTACCATCCTCAGTCGAATGGGCAAGTGGAGCGGGTCAATCAAATCCTGACCTCCTTCCTGCGCCACTACGTTAATGCCCATCATGATGACTGGTCCACGCTTCTTCCTTGGGCTGAGTTCTCCCACAACCATCACATCAGCGAGTCCACCTCCAGCTCTCCTTTCCGAGTCGTTTACGGACTTCAGCCTTCTGTTCCATTGCCAGTATCCTCGGCTTCCGATGTCCCCGCAGCAGATGCTCTGGTCCAGGACTTCTCAGCCATATGGAGCTCTGTCAAGACCTCCCTTGAGCGTGCTTCTTTGCGGATGAAGAGACATGCGGACAAAAGGCACCTGGATCCCCCGTGTTTCTCCCCTGGTGATCTGGTCTGGCTTGCATCCAAGTATGTCCAATTGAAGTTGCCATCGTACAAGTTGGGTCCTCGTTACATCGGGCCGTTTAAAGTCATCAGCAAGATCAATGCAGTCTCCTACAAGCTGCAGCTCCCGGCCACGATGCGGATACCCAACTCTTTCCATGTCTCCTTGCTCAAGCCTGTTGTCCTTGGTCCCTTCTCTGCTGATGCCGGTACTGCTCCTCCTCCCATCGCTGACGATGACATCTATGCGGTAAGGGATATCGTGGCCACGAAGACCGTACGAGGCCGGCAGTATTTCCTGGTGGACTGGGCGGGGTATGGTCCCGAGGATAGGTCCTGGGAGCCCCGGGAGAATGTTGGCACTCCTCTGATTCGTGCCTTCCTGTCCCGCTTGCGGGGAGGGGGGCGTGGGGGAGGGGGTACTGTCATGCTCCCCGGCTCCCCTGCTAGGCTCCCCGGCTCCCCTGCCATGCTCCCCGGCCCCTCTGCCTTGCTTACCGGCTCCCCTGCCACGCTTCCCCGCTCTCAGGTCGCGCTCCACCGCTCCCGTGCCAGGCTTCCCGGTCCCCCGCTCCACAGCCTTCCTGCTCCATCGCCTGCGGTCCCCAGGCAGCCCGGTGCCCGCTCCCGGCGCCCGTCGGCAACTCTGCCTCAGCCCGGCTCTCCTGCTTCCTACTCACCGCTCCCTCCTCTGGCTTCTGGCACCCGGGCCTCGCGCATGCGCATTAGGGCGCGCGCGCGGTCATTGACCCTCTCTTAAAGGGCCAGCACCTAGAAACAGGAAATTGCATAGACAGGTACAGGGTATATTAAGAATCACTTTCCTGGTGGGCGGGGCCTGTTCTACGTGTTTAGCAAGCTAGTGTTCAGGTCCCCTATTGCTTTGCCTTGTGCTTTGCCTGCATTAACCCTGTCCTGTCTCGTAGAGCCTGTCCTGCCACGCCAGCCGCTCCGAACCACGCTCATTCCCGTACCCTGACGGTGACTTCGGCGGATGTTCCACCATCTCTGCAGCTCCGCCAGTCTCCAGTCCCTGGCTCCGTTTGGTGACCCGTTCCATCGCTCAGCAAGTTCCGGATCCCGCCTGACCTTACCACCTGGCCTCGGACTCTGAGCCTCGTCACCCGGACCACCGTCCAGAACTCCGTCCACCTTTCCTGCTCCCCTACGGACTGTCCGGCTACCAATAGTGCTTCGGCTGCTGTGCACCCAGACCCTCTGGCGGGGTGACCTGCCTGGCTGCCTCCTCAAGAGAAACCGGTGTACGGTCCAGAGGTTCCACCACCCGGACGTTACAGGATCCGGGTCCGAGCAGCCCGTCGGCTGTCGCGGGGGCGGCACATATTCATAGTGAGCGTCCCCCCAGGTATCAGTCCCCATTACAACCATACATGGAGGCAGCATGATCAAATCCAGTCTATACTGGGTGTTTGTAGAGTCTCCAGTATAGGTAATACCACATAGAAAACATTGTACATTGGATTGTACTGGGGCCGGTAAATAAAGCTATATGGCATACATGGATTTCTATGTTCTTCATGCAAATAAATACAGGTAACTCCACAAAAATGACAGCGAAAGGGACTTCATTCCCAGCACATAGATCCTGACCCCCAATAACAGTGCCAGGACACAAATCCCATTGACATTAGTGGTAAATAATGCCCCAATAAATAATACCAGCAGCAGTGTCCTGTGTAACCAAAACATAAACTTCTGCTTTCCTGCAGCCAATAGGGGGAGCACAGTGTACCAGTAAATACAGATTACACTGATAGTGCCCCTTAGTGGCCGGTGACAGCAGCCATTGTGGAGCGTCTGCTCTGCCCGGTGTTCACGCCTATTTTGAGTTTAGGTAAAATGATAAAATCATCAGCGCATTCCAGATAACACCAAAGAAGCATCAAGGACATGAGATAAATCAGTGTCAGGTCATCAGCTACTCACCGATATACAACTACACTGGTCACTGTCTGCAATAGACTGAGGATGAGTGACAGTTTGTTTGTGTTTATATTTCCAGATCCAAATACAGCAATCTTATTGGCTGCTGACCAGTGTGATGGAACACACACAATTTAAAGGGACAGGATGCTCTTATTTCTCTACAGTGCATTTCATGTAGACATGCTATACCTCTGGTTATTATATAAAGCTGTGGAGATAATCTGGGGGAGCAGCTTTATATTTTCATACACAGCAATTAAAATGTCACTATCGATATCGTCAGAACATTATACTCTACATATTATTAGAGTATCGGTGCATGAAGGAGTTAGTTATAAATATTATTTTCAATTACCTTTTCCCAAACAGGATATTTTACAAAATGTTCTTTTTATCACACGGCTGATGGTTTATTTCTACATTTCTGACATTTAAATTATTGAACCTGACTGCTGCCGAGGTGTCAGTCTGACTCCAATATCATAATTGGGATCCAGTATAAGTTTACTTTTATCTAAGGGGTTAAAAAAAATCTGAAGTTTGTCCAAAAAAGTGGTGCACGTTTTGTGCCAATTTCCGCGACCCATAGCGTTCACATTTTTCGGGATCTATGGCTTAGTGACAGCTTATTTTTTGTGTCTCGAGCTGATGTTTTTAATGGTACCATTTTTGCGCAGATTCAATGTTTTGACTGCCTGTTATTGCATATTGTGCAAAATTTGTGGAGATCAAAAAACGTAATTTTGACGTTTGGACTTTTTTTGTTAGCAGATTAACTGATTTTATATTTTGATACATCGGGCATTACTGAACGCGGCGATACCAAATGTGTGTATATTTTAAAAAATGTTTAACCTTATCATTTATAACGGGGTGAATGGGGGGTGAATTGAACTTTTATGTTTTTTTATCTTTTTTTTTAATTTTTTAAAACTTTTTTTTAACTTTTTTTTTTTAATTTTACTAGTTCCCCTAGGGGGCTTTAAGGATCAGCTGTCTGATCACTCATTATTTACTCCCGATCAGAGCAGAACCACTCTGATCGGGAGAAATGCTCATCACTTGTAACCTGCAGTACTCGGCTGCTTGTTACAGGAACTGAGTCATGTGAGCTACAGGAGTCATCACACGCCCTGTGCTACCATGACAACCATTGGATCCACATGATCATGTCACGTGACTTTCGGTGGAGGCTAGTGAGTACAGATCTACCGCGATCGCCATTAAAATGGCGCTGTCACATTTTGACAGTGCCATTTAAGGAGTTAACAGGTAAAGGTGGATAGCGATTCTACTCGTGCCTGCAAGACACAGATGTAAGCTATACAAATCAGTTGACATGTGCGCGTATGCCCCCCGGCTGCCCGTGGCACCCGATGGGGATTAACACTATGACCATAGGGAAATAATATTACTGCCCGCGGTCATTAAGGGGTTAAAGTGGAGCTCATGTCCGACTCGATCACTGATCCATTCATTCAATAAGTTATCACCTACCTAACCTGTGGATCGGTGACAATTTGTTTACATCAAAGATCCCCCTTACTGCAAACTACTGTAATTGTACATCAGTTATTGTGTGTGCACAGGAGACGTGCAGGAGCCGCCTGTGCTTCACAGTCAATGCTCCACTATAACAGGGATAACGGCTAACAGGTATTTGCATATAGCGGTAAGGTGGGCCCCTGGATTCAATTCTCCCTGTGGGCCCCAGACATCCCAGTCCGACCCTGTATAGTATATACAGTATAGTTATAGGTATAGTTTGGGTGTTGTAGAGCGGTATGGTGGTGTTATATGTGCAGTGATTGGGATGGAGGCTCTGGCTGGCCGGTTGTAGTCGTGGCTGCACCTGATACTTCATCCTCGGAAAACCTGTAATTATCCCCCTCATTACGTGTGACAAATACTGATCCTCTTGTCACCTCTTATGAGAAACCGTCACTAATTACCTCTAGAACAGTTTATTACAGAGGATAGTCACATTGTACGCCAGGGAGGGAGGTGCTTAGCCACCAGACCCCTGCATATTTTCCATCACTGCCAGGCAGGAAAAGGTTAAAGGAAACCTGGTTGAAGATTTGCATCCAGAATCACTAACAGAATCAATCTGGAAGCAGTGAGGAGATGGTAACGTGGGGAGTAGTCATCAGGGCAGGTCCCATGACTCCTCCCTGCCCACCTCCACTTAATTGATAGGTGTCTACTTATGTTTGTGATTGTCTGACAATGCACAGAGGAAGATCCGATCTCTGCTGGTTTCCTGATCCTTTCCTTTAATGTACATTACTGTGACTGCACCTGCAGAATAGTGAGTGCAGCTCTGGAGTATAATACAGCACTCAGGATCACTACAGGATAAGTAATGTAATGTATGTACACAGTGACTGCACCAGCAGAACAGTGAGTGCAGCTTTTGAGTATAACACAGCACTCAGGATCAGTACAGGATACATGATGTAATGTACAGTATGTACACAGTGACTACACCAGCAGAATAGTGAGTGCAGCTCTGGAGTATAATACAGGATGTAACTCAGGATCAGTACAGGATAAGTAATGTAATGTATGTACACAGTGACTGCAACAGCAGAATAGTGAGTGCAGCTCTGAAGTATAATAGAGCACTCAGGATCAGTACAGGATAAGTAATTTATTTACACAGTAACTGCACCAGCAGAATAATGAGTGCAGCTCTGGAGTATAAGGCTATGTGCCCACGCTACAGGATTTACCGCGGATTTACCGCGGATTTTGCCGCGGATTTACCGCGGATTTGCCGAAAATCTGCAGCAGCAGCACTTCCAAGCCATTTCAATGGCATTTTGGAAATGCTGTGCCCATGCTGCGGATTTTTCCGCGGCGGATTTGCCGCGGATTTTGATCCGGAAAAATCTGCAGCATGTCAATTGTTTGGTGCAGATTTGGTGCGGATTTTTGGCTTTGAATGGGGAAAAAAAAAAAAAAAAAATCCGCATCAAAATCCGCGGCAAATCCGCGGTAAATCCGCGGCAAATCCGCGGCAAATCCGCGGGTGCGGATTTGCCGCGAAAGTCGCGGATTTTCAGGCAAAAAAATCCGTAGGGACATTCTAGCGTGGGCACATAGCCTAATACAGGATGTAACTCAGGATCAGTACAGGATAAGTAATGTAATGTATGTACACAGTGACTGCAACAGCAGAATAGTGAGTGCAGCTCTGAAGTATAATAGAGCACTCAGGATCAGTACAGGATAAGTAATTTATTTACACAGTAACTGCACCAGCAGAATAATGAGTGCAGCTCTAGTTTATTAATTTTACAGGATGTATATTTGTTTGCTAGTAATAGGGTTATATGTTGTTTTCCGTTTGTGAGTTGATCACTATGAGAAGTAATGGTGGGGTGCATTTATTTTCACTTGCGGTCATCACACGGAGCCTCTCCTAATGGCTGATGGCTTGATATGACTATTGGCAGTAATATCAGCTGTAGAAATGCAGAAGTTACACAATTTTGGTTTTTTAGATTTCATCCTTTGGCGTTGGTGGAGCCGCTGGAGAAGTCACAAATCCTGTTACTTGTTTCCCATTTGTGTATTAATTGCCTGCATGTTGTGCGATATTGCTAAAGTGCTGCCGAGAGAAGGCGGGCATGAAAGAGACGGACTGCGCCATCGCCCCTCGCTCTGCGCACTGCTAACTATAGGTTAATTTAGAAATGTGCACATTGCTATACAATGTGAACACCTGGTGGCGCTGTCACATGTCAGCATTTTGGGCTGAATCACTAAGTAAATATTTTTCACTTTTTATGATCTTTTCGTGTTTTATATTATATAGGGCTCTGGTCAGTCTCAGAGGACAGGGCAGGAGATCAAAGCATTGTGCTACCATCCCTGCTATTGCCATCAGTGTGCCGCTGCTGTCAGCCGTCTGTGATGGAAGCACCAGTGCATCCCAATGGGTAGTGGTAGAAGAGACATCCAAGAAAAGAGCAGCCAGGGATAGACAAAGGCTTGCCACAGTTTCATCCAGAAGAACAGGGCAGGAGACAGAGAATGGGAAAGAGATCACTAAGAGCTGTGAGGTTGAAGAATGAATGAACCGTCTGAAGAGGACACATGCAGGGGCGTACAACAAATCATGGGGCCCTATAGCAAAAGTCTGAATGGGGCCCCCAACGCGATAAAAAAATACAATAAAATATTAACATAATAAACAGTGCACGTCTGGAGGGGACATATACAGTAAGTTACTGGGGGGGACGTATAAGTTACTGGGGGCCGGCATACAAATTACTAGGGGCGTATATACACATTATGAATGAATCTTTATCCTAGCCAGGCTATACATCTACCAGTCCAGTAAGTAGACTATTACCGGGCCTGGCTCCATCTGCAGAGGACCAGTCTAGGCAGTGCTGTGCCTCTGTTTTGTGACTGTAATGCGCCCGTTTGAGTCTCTGCCAGGTGCAGACACCGTGTTGAGCCACCCGTGAGCAGTACAATCACTAATGGCTGCCACCTGCTTGCCTGCCTCCAAAGATCCTCTCTCTGGCTGTAAAGCTACATCAGCCATGGGGCACATGCACGTTGAGCCAGAGAGAGGAGCAACAGAGCAGGAGCAGCTTCTGGGACAATGCAGTGTACACGTCGCGCCGGCGCTGAGCTGCAGACGCTAACAGTCTGACACAGCCTGACTGGCAATCAGGGGCTGCCTGGTCAATTTTAGGGGCAAGCACAAAGCAGTGGCCCCTGATAAGCGGCCTATACTTATTGGCTCTGATTCATTAAATCATTCATTAAACTCGAAAGACATACAGATAGGGACTCTAGATTGTGAGCCCCAATGGGGACAGTGTTGCAAATGTATGTAAAGCGCTGTGGAATTAATAGCGCTATATAAATGAATAAAATTATTATTATTATTATTATTATTATTATTATTAAATAGGTGGTCCAAAACTAAATTTGACTTTACTTTTAAATCTCTGTTATAATGCAATCTTTTTTCTAAAATACGTTAATGAAAAATTCCCTCACTTCTCTGCTTTACTGTTTTACTACTTCCTCTCTGATCACACTCTGTTTGAAAATTCCCAATTCACCCTGGGATACTCAAATGTCATTAAGGCCCGTTTCACACGTCAGTGAAAAACAGTGATGTTTTTCACTGGCGTGTAAAACACGCACATGTCCCTGCGTGTGCCGTGATTCACGGCACACGTGGGTTGTCTAAGTGCAATCCGGGCTCCGTTCTCCGTGGCCTGTGATTGCACTTAGAAAACAACTCACCTGCGCCCGCTCCCGCTGGCCATGGTTCTGATCGCTCCCGCGGTGCAGCATCCGGCCGGCGGTGACCCCCGCAGCAGCTGCTTCCGGGTCGGCTGTGTCGCGCATAATGAATATGCGCGACAATAATGAGCCGGCTCAGAAGCAGCAGGGAGAACAGGCTGCAGAGGACATCGCTGGACACCGGGTGAGTAAAAATGATTTTTATTTTAAAAGCACGTTTTTTTCTGGCACGTGTTTCACGGACCACACCACTGCGTGGTCCGTGGAACATCAGTGATGCCAGAAAAAAATGGACATGTCTCCGTGCGGCAATCACGCACATGTGGGTACGCCGCATGAAGACACGTGCAGTGACAAATCACTGACGTGTGAGCAGACGCATTCATTATAATGGGTCTGCGTATGTCAGTGATTCTGGTACGGTTTAAAAAAAGCACAAATGTCCCAGAATCACTGAAGTGTGAAAGGGGCCTAAGGGGCAGAGACTCTGGGCAATCTGCAGCCTCTGCCCTCTTGTTGAAACAAAGCATCATCAGTGACCTCCATTTAAGGGGCCGGACTAATCCGTGTTTTACTTTGCATGCACCAGCTGTCAACTCCAACAGATGCTCAGTAAAATCTTGTCACTGCACTATTTTTCTCAGTGCACAATGAAAGTGCACTCCTTCGCCGTCTCTGGTCAGAAGTGAAGTCACTTGTGGGAATGGCGCTGGTCTCAGCTCGTTCATTACTTACCACGTGACGGCGAGGGAGTGCACTACCATTGTGCATTGAGAAGAATTCTGCACAGTTACAATATTTTACTGAGCATCTGTGGTAATTGAAAGCCAGCATATAATCAATAGAGCAGGGACAAGCCCAGCCCCTGAAATGGACGTCACTGATGACAATTAATTTCAGGGAGGGGGCAAAGGCTGCGACAGTGACCACAGCCTCTGCACCCTGATGATGACTCATTTGAGCCTCCTAGCATGAACTGGGATTTTCAAACGAAATGACATCAAAGAGGAAATATAAAAAATAAAGCAGTTAGAGAAGTGAGGGAAGGATAGGGAATTTCTAATGAAAGTACTGTATATTAGAAAAATATTAAATTGCAAATTTAGATGGACAGAGCTATAGGAGTAAAATTAAATTTCATTTCAGAGTAGTCCACTGCACAGCATCAAGTGCATGTTCCAACCTTTACAATTTCAGGTCTTATCCTTAGGACAGGCCATTATCACATCTGGAGATTCATCTATCAGCCGACTATATAGCAGTATTACAGCATGGTACAATTGATGTAAATAGAACAACCCTGGAATACCTTCAAGAACCTCTTAAAAAAGTACAAATCAGCGGCAGCCGGAGTAACAGTGCTCGACGATCGCTGAGCAACGCAGGGCCTGACGCTTGCTCACCACCGCATACCCTGACGCCCGCTCACCACCGCCGTGCCTGACGCTCACTGAGCACCGCAGGGCCTGACGCTCGCTGAGCACCGCAGGGCCTGACGCTCGCTGAGCACCGCAGGGCCTGACGCTCGCTCAGCACCGCAGGGCCTGACGCTCACTGAGCACCGCCATGCCTGACGCTCACTGAGCACCGCAGGGCCTGACGCTTGCTGGGCACCGCAGGGCCTGATGCTCACTCAGCACCGCAGGGCCTGACGCTCGCTCAGCACCGCACTGCCTGCAAACAGTGGAATCAGCCTCAGCCAACAAACCAAAGAACTCCACAGTAAACAGTAATGAAAAATAGTCCTACCAAAGTGCCTCCCAGTAATTAGTGATACACTTACTGCTGCAATAAAAATAATTAAATTGTACAAATCCATAAATATTTACATTTCTTTTTAGTAATGCATCAACAAAATAGTCATACAATTACCAAATATCAGATACTATATAGTGTTACTGAGCAACACCCACCATCTCAAAACCAATAATACTACTATACATTGCAAAATAATGCCGCCACACCATGACCAAATATTATCACCACATAGAGTCTGAATATAACCCCCATCCTGTTACTACGCAAAGTCTACTGCACAAAGACCAGTGGGTTCACACCGCAAATTCCCCCCCAAGTCTGCAGTATGTGAACTTGGCCTAAAGTAGCGATGTCCTCTTTCATGCCCCTCACCGCACACACAATATAAATTTTCACATCTGTCTCCTCCATATAATAGTAACGATTATGACACTCTTCATAGCCTTAGGAACTATAGTAAAACTCTGCACAGTACAGGGGTAATACACACAGTAATGTCACAGTACAGGGAGAATGCACACAGTGATGTCACAGTACAGGGATAATGCACACAGTGACGTCACAGTACAGGGATAATACACACAGTAATGTCACAGTACAGGGATAATACACACAGTAATGTCACAGTATAGGGATAATGCACACAGTGATGTCACAGTACAGGGATAATACACACAGTAATGTCACAGTACAGGGATAATACACACAGTAATGTCACAGTACAGGGGTAATACACACAGTAATGTCACAGTACAGGGATAATGCACACAGTGATGTCACAGTACAGGGATAATACACACAGTAATGTCACAGTACAGGGATAATACATACAGTGATGTCCCAGTACAGGCATAATACACACAGTGATGTCACAGTACAGGGGTAATACACACAGTGATGTTCCAGTACAGGCATAATACACAAAGTGATGTCACAGTACAGGGATAATACACACAGTGATATCACAGTACAGGGGTAATACACAGGGATGTTACAGTACAGGGATAATATAGACAGTGATGTTACAGAACAGGGGTAATACACAGGGATGTTACAGTAAAGGGATAATACACACAGTGATGTCACAGTACAGGGATAATACACAGTGATGTCACAGTACAGGGGTAATACACAGTGATGTCACAATACAGGGGTAATACACAGCGATGTTACAGTACAGGGATAATATATACTGTGATGTCACAGTACAGGGGTAATACACAGGGATGTTACCTCCCTGGGACAACCCGCCTGTGCTGTGAATTATGAAAGTGAAAGTGCACACACAGTGGGCAGCCGGGGCCCCTTCAGGTCAGGGGTCCCATAGCAGTGGCGTGGCCTGACTCTATTGACGGTACGCCACTGGCTACGAAGTATTAATTTAAAGGGGCCAAATAATATTGCACACCACACTTTTCAGTTTGTTATTTTTTTAAAAATGTTTAAAATAAGCAATAAATTTCGTTCAACTTCACAATTGTGTCCCACTTGTTGATTCTTCACCATTAATTTAAATTTTCTTATCTTTATGTTTGAAGTCTGAAATGTGGGTAAAGGTTGACAAATTAAAGGGAGCCAAATACTTTTGCAAGGCACTGTATATATATAAAAATATATATATATATATATATTAAATCTTGAGGAAAGAGTCTTTAGATTTACCGAGTATGAAATACACCCAAGAGGCAGACATAGTAAAAATATAAACATTTTTATTTTTCAATAATTGCATAGGGTGTGACATAAATACAAAATAGTCATAAGAAACCAGAGTATAGAGAAGTGTAGGAGGGGAAGAAACCCCACGTGACCTAGGGAAAGAAATCAAATATCACCAGTGATCTGCATAGAAGCCTGGACATACAAAGAAGTACCTAAATGCAAGTGCAAAAAGTGGCCAGCTAAGAGATGGCAAAAATCTCAAGGCATAGCCTAAATAGGACAGCTTACCAGGGCGGCAGATCACTGGACTTGGACCCAGGTGTACACGTGGGGACCGGCGTCCCAAATATATATACAGTGCCTACAAGTAGTATTCAACCCCCTGCAGATTTAGCAGGTTTACACATTCGGAATTAACTTGGCATTGTGACATTTGGACTGTAGATCAGCCTGGAAGTGTGAAATGCATGGCAGCAAAAAAGAATGTTATTTCTTTTTTTATTATTTTTTTTAAATTGTGAAAAGTTTATTCAGAGGGTCATTTATTATTCAACCCCTCAAACCACCAGAATTCTGTTTGGTTCCCTAAAGTATTAAGTAGTATTTCAGGCACAAAGAACAATGAGCTTCACATGTTTGGATTAATTATCTCTTTTTCCAGCCTTTTCTGACTAATTAAGACCCTCCCCAAACTTGTGAACAGCACTCATACTTGGTCAACATGGGAAAGACAAAGGATCATTCCAAGGCCATCAGAGACAAGATCGTGGAGGGTCCAAAGGCTGGCAAGGGGTACAAAACCCTTTCCAAGGAGTTGGGCCTACCTGTCTCCACTGTTGGGAGCATCATCCGGAAGTGGAAGGCTTATGGAACTACTGTTAGCCTTCCACGGCCTGGACAGCCTTTGAAAGTTTCCACCCGTGCCGAGGCCAGGCTTGTCTGAAGAGTCAAGGCTAACCCAAGGACAACAAGGAAGGAGCTCCGGGAAGATCTCATGGCAGTGGGGACATTGGTTGCAGTCAATACCATAAGTAACGTACTCCACCGCAATGGTCTCCGTTCCAGACGAGCCCGTAAGGTACCTTTACTTTCAAAGCGTCATGTCAAGGCTCGTCTACAGTTTGCTCATGATCACTTGGAGGACTCTGAGACAGACGGGTTCAAGGTTCTCTGGTCTGATGAGACCAAGATCGAGATCTTTGGTGCCAACAACACATGTGACGTTTGGAGACTGGATGGCACTGCATACGACCCCAAGAATACCATCCCTACAGTCAAGCATGGTGGTGGCAGCATCATGCTGTGGGGCTGTTTCTCAGCCAAGGGGCCTGGCCATCTGGTCCGCATCCATGGGAAGATGGATAGCACGGCCTACCTGGAGATTTTGGCCAAGAACCTCCGCTCCTCCATCAAGGATCTTAAGATGGGTCGTCATTTCATCTTCCAATAAGACAACGACCCAAAGCACACAGCCAAGAAAACCAAGGCCTGGTTCAAGAGGGAAAAAATCAAGGTGTTGCAGTGGCCTAGTCAGTCTCCTGACCTTAACCCAATTGAAAATTTGTGGAAGGAGCTCAAGATTAAAGTCCACATGAGACACCCAAAGAACCTAGATAACTTGGAGAAGATCTGCATGGAGGAGTGGGCCAAGTTAACTCCAGATACCTGTGCCGGCCTGATCAGGTCTTATAAAAGAAGATTATTAGCTGTAATTTCAAACAAGGGTTATTCCACAAAATATTAAACATAGGGGTTGAATAATAATTGACCCACACTTTTATGTTGAAAATTTATTAAAATTTAACTGAGCAACATAACTTGTTGGTTTGTAAGATTTATGCATCTGTTAATAAATCCTGCTCTTGTTTGAAGTTTGCAGGCTCTAACTTATTTGCATATTATCAAACCTGCTAAATCTGCAGGGGGTTGAAGACTACTTGTAGGCACTGTGTATATATATATATATATATATATAGCCAAAAGTGTTTTGAGTATTTGCACCCTTGAAATTGTTCCAGGAAATTAGGTATTTCTCCCTGAAAATTATTGCAATTACACATTTTATGTCCTTTGTGTGCATTAAAACAATATACAAAAAACACAGAGAAGAAAATGTAAAAAGACATCATTTCACACAAAACTCCAAAACTAGACCAGACAAAGTTGCTGGCCCTCTCAGCTTAATATTTGGTTGCACACCATTTGGAATAACTAACTGCAAAAATTCGCTTCCCTTAACCATCAACAAGCTTCTCCCCTCTTAAAGGAGTTATCCGACATACACTCCAAAAAAAATTGTAAGCTAATCTGTGCTGTATTGTCATATAAATCACCCCTACATTGTTATTTTTAGTTTCTAACTTTTGTTCCTCTTGAATTCACACTTTATTCTCTGCAGCACCTTGTTTACATTCAGCTCCAACAAACATGACAATTTCCTGTATTCTTGGTTGCCAAAGCTCACAGAGCTGGCACCACCCAGCCTCAGTGTACAGGAACGCCCCCTGCCCGGCCTCAGTGCCCAGAAACGCCCCCTGCCCTCCCTCTGCACATTCAATGGCTGTCAGTATTCTGCCCAGCACCTGACCTCTCAGCATGTGACAGAGCAGAGATCCAGCTTCTCTCATCTGTGACACAGCAATCAGCTCACATCCCATCCACAATGGTAACAGAAAGAGTTGTTACATGTTCCTCACCCCTTATAGATAAATGAATACTGTGTAAGGCAGACTATATATAGCACCCAATGTGAGTCTATAGTAGATATATACGCCATGTATGTATGGTACATGTGTGTGTGTGCGTGGTTTGTGTCATATAGTTATGTGTATACATATATATATATATATATATATATTATATATGCACATAGATACTAACACTGTCCTTTGATACTATAGTAACCAATCACAGCTGAGATTAATAAACTGTAGTTCCAGGCTCCATTCACTTTAATGGAGTCATGTTTTTTGGAGAGTGACTGTAAAGCGCAGGGTTAAATTTTCATGTGAAACCGTAGTCTACGACGTTCCCTGGGTCACATGGATCATCTGTGCAAAAAAACGTTATTGTAAATGAGAGCGGATTCCTTTAGCGGACATACACACACACACGGTGGATGCAGCAGTGGCCGCGGGTAACCTCAGTGACAGCTCAGCTGATCGCGATACTCACCTCATTTGCTGTGTGGAGCTGACAGGAGCGGCGGCTGAGTAGCGCGATCAGCTGGACTGTCACTGAGGTTACCCGCGGCCACCGCTGCATCCAGGTAACCTCAGTGACAGCTCAGCCGATCGCGCGGATGTCTTCATTAGCTGCGTGGAGGTGACCGGAGCGGCGGTGTATTCTGCAGCTCCTGTCACCTGCATGCAGCAGAGCTGGATGCGACGCTGGAGGAACGTGGATTACGCCGGACAAGGAGGGCTTTGTTGTGGGTAATAAATTGGTAATGAGGGAATTTGTTAGTGTTTTTTATTTCTAATAAAGGATTTTTCGGGTGTGTGTGTTTTTTAACTGTAATTTACAGATTAATCATGGAAGGTATCTCGGTCAGACGCCTGACATGATTAATCTAGGACTTATTGGCAGCTATGGGCTGCCATTAACTCCTTATTACCCCGATTTGCCAACGCAACAGGGCAAATCGGGAAGAGCCGGGTACAGTCCCAGAACTGTCGCATCTAATGTATGCGGTAATTCTGGGCGGCGCTGGCTGATATTGTTAGGCTGGGGGGCTCCCCATAACGTGGGGCTACCCATCCTGAGAATACCAGCCTTCAGCCATATGGCTTTATCTGGCTGGTATTAAAATAGGGGGGACCGCACGCCGGATTTTTTAATTATTTATTTATTTATTTTACTGCACAGTATAGACACGCCCACCGGCTGCTGTGATTGGGTGCAGTGAGACACCTGTCACTCAGCGTGGGGGCGTGTCTCACTGCAACCAATCATAGGCACCTGTGGGCGGGGAAAAGCAGGGAATACGAGATTGTTTAATGAGCGGCCGGCTTTTTCAAAAAAGGAAAAGCCGCTGGAGCAGTGTGAACGCCGTGCAGCGCCGTTGATCGGGGATCGTTGAGTATGAGAGAGGGGGGGAAACTTCAGTCACTCGGGGGATTAGCGGTCACCGGTGAATCCTTCACAGGTGACCGCTAATCATGACGCTACACAGACAGAGCCGCGTAGTCGCTGTAAAGTCCCCTTTACACACTGAGACTTTGCTGCACAGCAGGAAACAAAGGAACAAAGAATGGTCCTGAACGATTTCTAGCGATCACAACTTCACAGTAGAGGCCAGGTCGCTGATGTGTTTCACACACTGCAATGTCGCTGGGAAGGTCGCTGTAACGTCACAAAACCGGTGACGTTACAGCGATGTCGTTTGCGATGTTGCAGTGTGTAAAGCCACCTTTAGTGCCTTTCATGTGGCACTAAGGGGTGCTTAGCCTTGTATTTAGCCAATAAATAAAGAATTAATAAAAAAAAAAACGACGTGAGGTCCCCCTTATCTTTTGTAGCCAGCTAGGGTAAAGCAGACGGCTGCAGCCTGCAGACCACAGCTGGCAGCTTCACCTTGGCTGGTAATCCAAAACAGAGGGCACCCCACGCTGTTATTTAAAATTAAATAAATAATTAAAAACAAAAAACGTGGGGTCCCCCCCAAATTGGATCACCAGCCAAGGTAAAGCGGACAGCTGTGGTCTGTTATTCTCAGACTAGGGAGGTCCACCGTTATTGGACACTCCCCAGCCTAAAAATAGCAGGCTACAGCTGCCCCAGAAGTGGCGCATCCATTGGACGTGCCAATCCTGGCGCTTTGCCCCAGCTCATCCCGCGCCCTGGTGCGTTGGCAAACGGGGTAATATATGGGGTTGATGCCAGATGTGTAATGTCACCTGGCATCAAGCCCTGGGGTTGGTGAGGTCAGGCGTCTATCAGATACCCGACATCACCAACCCAGTCAGTAAGAAATAAAAAATAGACAACAAAAAAATTTTTATTTGAAAAAACACTCCCCACATTCCCTCTTTCAACAATTTATTGACAAGAACAATCAAATCCGGGTCCGGCGTAATCCAATAAGGGTGTCGCACGGCGATCCATACCATAGTCAATGAGACTCCCAGTCAATGAAGAACAAAATGTTCCCCATTGGCTGGGAGAGCCGTGCAGTGACCTGAGCTAACATCAATAGGTCAGCCCAGGTCACTGCAGGGGATGCCGAGCGCTGCCGTCAGGAGGTTAGATGAGATCATTACCTGCAGTAACGATCTCCTGCTCTCCTGACGTCAGCGCTGTCACTGACTTCTATGCCCGCCGCGTTCTACGCAGTATCGCGAGAGCCCGTGACGTCACTGCTAGTGACAGTCTCGGGCCGCCCGCGAGACGGGCAGAGAAGGCAGTGACCGCGGTGACGTCAGGAGGCAGGAGATCGTTACTGCAGGTAATTATGTCATCTAATCTAACCTGCAGCTACATGTGCAGAGAGCAGGGAACCGCGCACACTGGGCGCTTGCTCCCTGCTCTCCTAGCTACAGTACACATCGGGTTAATTAATTAACCCGATGTGTACTGCAGCTACATGTCACAGTGCAGAGAGCAGAGAGCCGCGCACACTGCTTAGCGCTGGCTCCCTGCTCTCCTAGCTACAGTACACATCGGGTTAATTAACCCGATGTGTACTGCAGCTACATGTGCACAGAGCAGGAGCCGGCGCTGGCAGCGAGAGCGGCGGAGGCTGGTAACGAAGGTAAATATCGGGTAACCACCTTGGTTACCCGATGTTTACCTTGGTTAAAGCTTACCGCAGCTGCCTGATGCCGGCTCCTGCTGGCTTCATTTCGTCGCTCTCTCGCTGTCACACACAGCGATCTGTGTGTCACAGCGGGAGAGCGTCAGTGTCCCGCTCCCTGCCAGCCCCGCGGCGTGAGAAGCTGCAGATACTGCGGGCAGACACTGACATTGCAGTGCGGGCAGCTGCGGGGCTGGCAGGGAGTGGGACACAGACTGCACGGGCAGTGAAGCAGCGCTCGTCATCCCCGCGGATGCACGCACTGCAGGCTGAGAATGAGAGGCAGCTTATACTGCAGAGGGGGGCAAACACTGACAGGGGGGGGGGCGGGGGGGGTGAAATGGGGGGGGGAAAGTTCCCAGGGCGTCAGGCAGTAAACATAATAAAGCGCTGGGGACACAGCGCTGGCAGTGTATCTGACAACAAGTGTTCCTTGCCTTATTGAACTGGAAACTGACTCGGCTGCAATTCAGGGCGCACGTAGCTGGGCACAGGAGGCGGAGGAGGAAGACTACGGAGTGTGTGGGAGGTTGTGGGCAGAGTACGGGGTGCGGGGGAATGTGTGGGAGGGGGCAGGGAACGGGGGCGGTTACTCCACACACTGTACAGCCCAGCAGGGAGGCGACATGCTGTTCCAGATTTGCATGTCAACATGGCCCTGCCCACGTAGACGTGCAAAGGCCGGAAGCAGCAAAATCGCGGCAGGAGGGATCACATGACCGCTCTGAGCCGGGGGAGAGGGGCTGACAGCGGGGCAGGTAAGTGGTCTCTATCTACTTACCTGCCCCAATGTAGCCCAATAGTGTAATAATGAAAAAAAGTCAAAAGAAGCCGGATAACCCCTTTAACTGGAATTTTGGACCACTATTATTTTGCAAGCTGCTGTAGGTCTTTCATATTTGAAGGGTGCCTTCTGCCAACATAAATTTTAAGATCTCTCCACAGGTGTTCAGGGGGATTTAGAGCCGGACTCATTTCTGGCCACTTCTCTTCAGTGTTTTGTTTTCATCCATTTCTGGGTTCTTCTTGAAGTATCTTTGGGCTCATTGTCCTGCTGGAAGACCCATGACCTTGGATGCAAAAGCAGATTTTTGATACCGGAAACTACATTGCGACCCAAAAACTTTCTAGGCCTCATTTCGTTTTCAGTAAACAGTAGAATAATGTGCTTTACCAAAAAGCTCTATTTTGGTCATGTCTGGCCACAAGACGCTTTCCCAGAAGCAATTTGGCTTACTCATCTATATTTTGTCAAACTGCAGTGTAGTTTTTTTTATATCTCTATATCAGTAGTGGAGTCCCCCTTGGTCTTTTGCCATAGCGTTTCATTTCATTCAAATGTTGATGGATAGTTCATGCTGACACTGATTCACCCTGAGCCTGCAGGACAGCTTGAATTTCTTTGGACCTTGATTGGGGCTGCTTCTTCACCATCCAGACTATCCTGCGTTGCAGCCTTTCATCAATTTTTCTCTGTTGTCCACGTCCAGGGAGATTAGCTACAGTGCCATGGATTGTAAACTTCTTGATTATTTTGTGCACCGTGGACAAAAGATCTCTTGAGATGGACTTGTAACCTTGAGATTGTTGATATTTTTCAACAGCTTTGGTTCTCAGCTCTCAGATAATTTTCTTCTTTTTTTGCTTTCCATGCTTTGCGTGGCACAGACAGACATGAAATATAAAGATTGAGTCAACTTCTCTCCTTTTTTATCTAGTTTCAGTGTGATTTTCATATTGCCCACACGAGTTACTTGCCACAGATGAGTTTAAATGAACATCACGTGCTTGAAACAAAATTGTTTACCCACAATTTTGGAAAGGTGCCAACAGGACCATTTGTGGGGTTTTGTGCGAAATTATGTCCAATTTTCCTGTATTCCTCCATTTTTAAGAGTTGTTCCAATACATAACAAAAAGAAATAAAAATGTGTATAATAAAACATGTGTACTTGCAATAATTTTTTGGGAGAAATGCTTCATTTTCTGGAACAATGTCAAAGGCGCCAACACTAATATATATACACTAATCTATTGTATATACACACTACCGTTCAAAAGATTTGGGTCACCCAGACAATTTTGTCTTTTCCATGAAAAATCATACTTTTATTTATCAAATGAGTTGCAGAATGAATAGAAAATATTGTCCAGACATTGACTAGGTTAGAAATAATGATTTTTACTTGAAATAATAATTTTCTCCTTCAAACTTTGTTTTCGGCACAGAATGTTCCTTTGCAGCAATTCCAGCTTTGCAGACCTTTGGCATTCTAGCTTTTAATTTGATGAGGTAATCTGGAGATATGTCACCCCATGCTTCCAGAAGCCTCTCCCACAAGTTGGATTGGCTTGATGGGCACTTTTTGCGTACCATACGGTCAAGCTGCTCCCACAACAGCTCAATAGGGTTGAGATCTGGTGACTGGGCTGGCCACTCCACTCCATTACAGATAGAATACCAGCTGCCTGCTTCTTCCCTAAATAGTTCATGCATAATTTGGAGGTGTGCTTTGGGTCATTGTCCTATTGTAGGATGAAATTGGCTCCAATCAAGCGCTGTCCACAGGCATGGCATGACGTTGCAAAATGGAGTGATAGCCTTTTTTATTCAAAATCCCTTTTACCTTGTATAAATCTCCCACTTTACCAGCACCAAAGCAACCCCAGATCATCACATTACCTCCACCATGTTTGACAGATGGCGTCAGGCACTCTTCCAGCATCTTTTCAGTTGTACTGCATCTCACAAATGTTCTTTTGTGTGACCCAAACAGCTCAAACTTCAATTCGTGGGTCCATAACACTTTTTTCCAATCTTCATCTGTCCAATGTCTGTGTTCTTTTGCCCATATTAATCTTTTCCTTTTATTAGCCAGTCTCAGATATGAATTTCTTTGCCACTCTGCTCTGAAGACCAGCATCCCGGAGCCGCCTCTTCACTGTAGACATTGATACTGGCGTTTTGCGGGTACTATTTAATGAAGCTGCCAGTTGAGGACCTGTGAGTAATCGATTTCTCAAACTAGAGACTCTAATGTACTTGTCTTGTTTCTCAGTTGTGCAGCAGGGCCTCCCACTTCTCTTTCTACTCTGGTTAGAGCCTGTTTTTGCTCTCCTCTGAAGGGAGTAGTACACACCGTTGTAGGAAATCTTCAGTTTCTTGGCAATTTCTCACATGGAATATCCTTAATTTCTAAGAACAAGAATAGACTGTCGAGTTTCACATGAAGTTCTCTTTTTCTGGCCATTTTGAGAGTTTAATGGAATCCAGAAATGTAATGCTCCAGATTCTCAACTAGTTCAAAGGAAGGTCAGTTTTATAGCTTCTCTAATCAGCAAACCTGTTTTCAGCTGTGCTAACATACTTGCACAAAGGTTTTCAAGGGATTTCTTAACATCCATTAGCCTTCTAACACAGTTAGCAAACACAATGTACCATTAGAACACTGGAGTGGTGGTTGTTGGAAATGGGCCTTTATATACCTATGTACAGTAGATATTGCATTAAAAACCAGATGTTGGCAGCTAGTATAGTCATGTACCACATTAACAATGTATAGATGGTATTTCTGTTTAATTTAATGTTAGCTTCATTGAAAAAAAAAAGTGCTTTCCTTTCAAAAATAAGGAAATATCTAAGTGACCCTAAACATTTGACCGTTAGTGTGTATATACAGTACAGACCAAAAGTTTGGACACACCTTCTCATTCAAAGAGTTTTCTTTATTTTCATACCTATCAGCTGTGTATCTACAAAAGGTGGCTACTTTGAAGAACCTAGCATACAAGACATATTTTCAGTTGTTTCACACTTTTTTGTTAAGTATTTCATTCCACATGTGTTAATTCATTGTTTTGATGCCTTCAATGTGAATCTACAATTTTCAGAGTCATGAAAATAAAGAAAACTCTTTGAAAGAGAAGGTGTGTCCAAACTTTTGATCTGTACTGTGTGTGTGTGTGTATATATATATATATATATATATATGTATATATATATATATATATCTATACATATAGATATATATAGATATATATATACAGTATATATATGTATATATACGGTACATTTATATACAGTATATATATCTATATATATAATTGCCTTACTCTGTCTGTCTGTCTGTCTTGCTCCAAAATGACGTCATTACAGTGACAACTGTCGCATTGGCCCCTCGGCTCGGCCTTGCCACGTCCACCGCACACATTGGCCGCTCGGCTCAACCAGGCCACGCCCCCCGCACGCTTTGCCTGCTCGGCCACGCCGCCCGCACACTTTGCCCGCTCAGCCACGCCCCCCGCACATTTTGCCCGCTCGGCCACGCCCCTCGCACACATTGGGCACCTATACACCTCTCCCCCAGGACGACTCCTCCTATTATGCCCCTCTCTCCCCAGGACTACTCTTCCTATTATACTCCTCTCCCCCCAGGACTACTCCTCCTATTATCCTTCTCTCCCCCCAGGACTACTCCTCCTATTATCCTATTATACTCCTCTCTCCCAGGACTACTCCTCCCACTATACTCCTCTCCCCCCAGGACTACTCCTCCTGTTATACTCCTCTCCCCCCAGGACTACTCCTCCTATTATCCTCCTCACCCCCCAGGACTACTCCTCCTATTATACTCCTCTCCCCCCAGGACTACTCCTCCTATTATCCTCCTCTCCCCCCAGGACTGCTCCTCCTATTATACTCCTCTCCCCCCAGGCCTACTCCTCCTATTATACTCCTCTCCCCCCAGGACTACTCCTCCTATTATTCTCCTCTCCCCCTAGGGCTACTCCACCTATTATCCTCCTCTCCCCCTAGGACTACTCCTCCTACTATACTCCTCTCCCCCCAGGAATACTCCACCTATTATACTCCTCTCCCCCCAGGACTACTCCTCCTACTATACTCCTCTCCCCCCAGGACAACTCCTCCTATTATCCTCCTCTCCCCCCAGGACTACTCCTTCTATTATCCTCCTCTCCCCCCAGAACTACTCCTCCTATTATACTCCTCTCTTCCCAGAACTACTCCTCCTATTATACTCCTCTCTCTCCAGGACTATGCCTCCTATTATCATCCTCTCTCCCCACGACTACTCCTCCTATTATACTCCTCTCCTTCCAGGACTACTCCTCCTATTATACTCCTATCCCCCCATGACTACTCCTCCTGTTATACTCCCCTCTCCCCCCAGGACTACTTCTCCTATTATACTCCTGTCCCCCCATGACTACTCCTCCTATTATACTCCTCTCTCCCCAGGACTACTCCTTCTATTATACGCCTCTCCCCCCAGGACTACTCCTCCTATTATACTTCTCTCCCCCCAGGACTACTCCTCCTATTATACTCCTCTCCCCCCAGGACTATTCCTCCTATTATACTCCTCTGTCCCCCGGACTACTACTTCTATTATACGCCTCTTCCCCCAGGACTACTCCTCATTTTATACTCCTCTCCCCCCAGGACTACTCCTCCTATTACACTCCTCTCTCCCCAGGACTACTCCTCCAACACACACTGCACAAAACATACCTCCCCCCAAAACACACACCCACACAAACCGCATAACACACACAGCACCACACACACACAACGCTGCAGACACACAGTGCTCCACAAACAACGCAACACACACAACGCAACACACAAACAACACCGCTCTCACACCCCCCCACACCAAGACAACACCTAGAACATTTACAGCACCCTACACAAACACTTGGCAACTACACACAACAACACCTATATATATATATAACAAAAATCATACAATAACTACACAATAAATTCTAGAATACCCGATGCGTTAGAATCGGTCCACCTTCTAGTATATATATATATATATATGTATATATATATATACATACACACATCATGCTCCAACCCCCATGCTGGGGCCGCCGGGGGCGGGTCCGAGCGTGGCAACGTGTGCCGGGGGCGGGGCTGAGCGGGCGAGGCATCAGCGTATGCCGGCTCCCTGCACATGTGTACCGGGAGCCGATGTACGCTGGAGCGGGGCTGAGCGGGCGAGGTATCAGCGTATGCCGGCTCCCTGCACATGTGTACCGGGAGCCGATGTACGCTGGAGCGGGGCTGAGCGGGCGAGGCGTCAGCGTATACTGGCTCCCTGCACATGTGTACTGGGAGCTGGTGTACGCTGGAGCGGGCGATGCGTGTGGAGGGCCGGGGGGCGAGCGGCTAATCCATGCAGGGGGCGGGGCCAGACCGAGGCGAGCAGCCAATCCGTGGGGGGGCGAGGCCAGGCCGAGCCCAGCAGCCAATCCGACAGTTGTCACTCTAACGACACTGTCACGGTGACACTGTCACGGTGACACAATTTTGGAGCAAGACAGACAGACAGACAGAATAAGGCAATTATATATCTATATATATAATTGCCTTATTCTGTCTGTCTGTCTGTCTGTCTGTCTGTCTTGCTCCAAAATTGTGTCCTTACGGTGACACAAAGCTGATTGGCCGCTGGGCTCGCCATGGCCCCGCCCCCCGCACGGATTGGCCGCTTGCCCAGGCTGCGCCCCCACACGGATTGGCTGGCCGCTCGCCCAGGCTCCGCCCCCCCACAGATTGGCCTCTCGCCCCGGCACCCTGCAGGCATTGGCAACTCGGCCACGCCCCGCCCCCCTCACGCAATGCACGCTAGCTCTGGCCCCGCCCCCCCACGCATTCCCCGAACTGACACGGTCATGGAGCCACGACTCCCAGGTGAGTACTGTACCCCTGGGAGCCCACATCAGCGTACGCCGCCAAACCAGCCGACACATACCCTCGCATTGCTGGGGCTGGCCAGCATATGCTGGTGTGGGCTCCCGTGCGAGCGGGGGACGAGATACGCTGGTAACCATGGTAGCATAGTTACCAGCGCATCAAGGTCCTGCAGCGGCGGAACATACACACACGCACACACATAACAGCACACACACACACATACACAAACACACACATCAGATCACACTCACTCTCACACACACCTCACACACACATCATATCGCATCCACACACTCACAACATCCTGGGATATCGCTTGCTTCTCGGCGGCGATACTGTGCTGTGAGCTTCCAGGACCTGCCGGAGGATCACATGGCCAGAAGCATGTGGTATCTCCGGATGTTGTGAGTGTGAGCGCGTATGTGCAATATCGTCAATGTGTGTGTGCGTGAGTGTATGCGATCGGGTGTGTGTGAGTGTATGCGATCGGGTGTGTATGTGTGTGTATGCGATCGGGTGTGTGAGTGTATGCGATCGGATCTGTGAGTGTCGGCAGAGGAGCACGGCGTGCTGGAGGAGGCTGGGAGGAGAGAGGCTGATCCTGGGGAAGGCTGGGATGGGGAGGCTGAGAGAAGAGAGGCTGATGCTGGGGGAGGCTGAGGCTAGGGTAGGCTGGGAGGAGAGAGGCTGATGCTGGGGACCGAAAAGGCTGATGCTGGGAGGAGAGAGGCTGATGCTGGGGGAGGCTGAGGCTGGGGTAGGCTGGGAGGACAGAGGCTGATGCTGGGAGGAGAGAGGCTGATGCTGGGGGAGGCTGAGGCTGGGGTAGGCTGGGAGGAGAGAGGCTGATGCTGGGAAGAGAGAAGCTGATGCTGGGAGGAGAGAGACTGATGCTGGGGGAGGCTGATGCTGGGGGAGGCTGAGGCTGGGGTAGGCTGGGAGGAGAGAGGCTGATGCTGGGGACAGAAAAAGCTGATGCTGGGAGGAGAGAGGCTGATGCTGGGAGGAGAGAGGCTGATGCTGGGAGGAGAGAGGCTGATGCTGGGGGAGGCTGAGGCTGGGGTAGGCTGGGAGGAGAGAGGCTGATGCTGGGAGGAGAGAGGCTGATGCTGGGAGGAGAGAGGCTGATGCTAGGGACAGAAAAGGCTGATGCTGGGAGGAGAGAGGCTGATGCTGGGGACAGAAAAGGCTGATGCTGGGAGGAGAGAGGCTGATGCTGGGATGAGAGAGGCTGATGCTGGGGACAGAGAGGCTGATGCTGGGGACAGAGAGGCTGATGCTGGGAGGAGAGAGGCTGATGCTGTGGGTAGAGAGGCTGATGCTGGGAGGAGAGAGGCTGATGCTGCGGGCAGAGAGGCTGATGCTGCAGGTAGAGAGGCTGATGCTGGTGCAGCATGGGGGATGGAGCACGATGGGGGGTGCGCAGCATGGGGGATGGAGCACGTTTGGGAGTGCGCAGCATGGCGGATGGAGCACGTTTGGGAGTGCGCAGCATGGCGGATGGAGCACGTTTGGGAGTGCGCAGCATGGCGGATGGAGCACGTTTGGGAGTGCGCAGCATGGCGGATGGAGCACGTTTGGGAGTGCGCAGCATGGCGGATGGACCACGTTTGGGAGTGCGCAGCATGGCGGATGGACCACGTTTGGGAGTGTGCAGCATGACGGATGGAGCACGTTTGGGAGTGCGCAGCATGGCGGATGGAGCACGTTTGGGAGTGCGCAGCATGGCGGATGGACCACGTTTGGGAGTGCGCAGCATGGTGGATGGAGCACGTTTGGGAGTGCGCAGCATGGCGGATGGAGCACGTTTGGGAGTGCGCAGCATGGGGGATGGAGCACGTTTGGGAGTGCGCAGCATGGGGGATGCAGCACGATGGGGAGTGCGGAGTATGGCGGATGGAGCACGTTTGGGAGTGCGCAGCATGGTGGATGGACCACGTTTGGGAGTGCGCAGCATGGCGGATGGAGCACGTTTGAGAGTGCGCAGCATGGCGGATGGAGCACGTTTGGGAGTGCGCAGCATGGCGGATGGAGCACGTTTGGGAGTGCGCAGCATGGGAGATGGAGCACGATGGGGGGTGCGCAGCATAGGGGATGGAGCACGATGGGGAGTGCGCTGCATGGGGGATGGAGCATGATGGGGAGTGCGGAGTATGGCGGATGGAGCACGTTTGGGAGTGCGCAGCATGGCGGATGGAGCACGTTTTTGAGTGCGCAGCATGGTGGATGGAGCACGTTTGGGAGTGCGCAGCATGGCGGATGGAGCACGTTTGGGAGTGCGCAGCATGGGAGATGGAGCACGATGGGGGTTGCGCAGCATAGGGGATGGAGCACGATGGGGAGTGCGCTGCATGGGGGATGGAGCACGATGGGAAGTGCACACCTCCCCCCAACACACACACACACACGCGCGCGCACTGCACAACACACCACACACACACACTGGGAACCACAAACAACTGCCCTAAACAGACACCCACACACACAGACAACGCTGCACACACACAACACCCAACAAACAAACACCGCGGCACACACAAATATACGCACATACCGCACAACACACACATTGCACAAAACATACCTCCCCCAAAACACACCACACACACACAAACCGCGCAACACACACACACACAACGCTACAGACACACAGCGCTCCACAAACAACGCAACACACGCAACACACATACAACACCGCTCTCACCCCCCGTCACACCCAGACAACACCCAGAACATGTACAGCCCCTACACAAACACTTGGTAACTACACACAACAACATCTATATATATATATATAACAAAAATCATACATGAACTACACAATACGTAAATTCTAGAATACCCGATGCGTAGAATCGGGCCACCTTCTAGTATAGATATATATACAGTGCTGGCCAAAAGTATTGGCACCCCTGCAATTCTGTCAGATAATACTCAGTTTCTTCTTGAAAATGATTGCAATTACAAATTCTTTGGTATTATTATCTTCATTTAATTTGTCTTCAATGAAAAAAAAAAATAAAATGTCATAAAGCCAAATTGGATATAATTCCACACCAAACATAAAAAGGGGGTGGACAAAAGTATTGGCACTGTTTGAAAAATCATGTGATGCTTCTCTAATTTGTGTAATTAATAGCACCTGTAACTTAAGCTGGGTTCACACATAGCGACAGCGACAACGACATCGCTGTTACGTCACCATTTTCTGTGACGTAACAGCGACCTTGTAAGTCGCTGTTATAATCGCTGCTTAGCTGTCAAACACAGCGTCGCAGCAGCGATCATAACGTCGCTACATGTGCAGAGAGCAGGGAGCCGCGCACACTGCTTAGCGCTGGCTCCTTGCTCTCCTAGCTACAGTACACATAGGGTTAATTACCCGATGCGTACTGCAGCTACATGTGCACAGAGCTGGAGCCGGCACTAGCAGCAAGAGCGGCGGAGGCTGGTAACGATGGTAAATATCGGGTAACCAGGGAAACGTCTTCCCTTGGTTACCCGATGTTTACAGTGGTTACAGCTTTCCGCAGCTGCCAGACGCCGGCTCCTGCTCCCTGCTCGCTTCATTTCGTCGCCCTCTCGCTGTCACACACAGCGATGTGTGCTTCACAGCGGGAGAGCGACGACGAAAAAATGAAGCAGGACATTCAGCAACGAGCAATGACCTCACAGCAGGGGCCAGGTCGTTGCTGGATGTCACACACAGCGACAGCGACGGGACATCGCTGCAACGTCACAGAAAATGGTGACGTAGCAGCGACGTCGTTGTCGTCGTCGCTGTCGCTGTGTGTGACACCACCTTTACATGTGGCACCTAACTGGTGTTGGCAATAACTAAATCACACTTGCAGCCAGTTGACATGGATTAAAGTTGACTCAACCTCTGTTCTGTGTCCTTGTGTGTACCACATTGAGCATGCAGAAAAGAAAGAAGACCAAAGAACTGTCTGAGGACTTGAGAATCCAAATTGTGAGGAAGCATGAGCAATCTCAAGGCTACAAGTCCATCTCCAAAGACCTGAAAGTTCCTGTGTCTACGGTGCCCAATGTCATCAAGAAGTTTAAAGCCCATGGCACTGTGGCTAACCTCCCTAGATGTGGAAGGAAAAGAAAAATTGACGACAGATTTCAACGCAAGATTGTGCGGATGGTGGATAAAGAACCTCTACTAACATCCAAACAAGTTCAAGCTGCCCTGCAGTCCAAGGGTACAACAGTGTCAACCCATACTATCCGTTGGCGTCTGAATCAAAAGGGACTGTATGGTAGGATACCCACGAAGACCCCACTTCTTACCCCGAGACATAAAAAAGCCAGGCTGGAGTTTGCCAAAACTTACCTGAGAAAGCCTAAAACGTTTTGGAAGAATGTTCTCTGGTCAGATGAGACAAAAGTAGAGCTTTTTGGGAAAAGCCATCAACATAGAGTTTACAGGAAAAAAAAGAGGCATTCAAAGAAAAGAACACGGTCCTTACAGTCAAACATGGCGGAGGTTCCCTGATGTTTTGGGGTTGCTTTGCTGCCTCTGGCACTGGACTGCTTGACCGTGTGCATGGCATTATGAGGTCTGAAGACTACCAACAAATTTTGCAGCATAATGTGGGACCCAGTGTGAGAAAGCTGGGTCTTCCTCAGAGGTCATGGGTCTTCCAGCAGGACAATGACCCAAAACACACTTCAAAAAGCACTAGAAAATTATTTGATAGAAAGCACTGGAGACTACTAAAGTGGCCAGCAATGAGTCCAGACCTGAATCCCATAGAACACCTGTGGAGAGATCTTAAAATGGCAGTTTGGAGAAGGCACCCTTCAAATCTCAGGGACCTGGAGCAGTTTGCCAAAGAAGAATGGTCTAAAATTCCGGCAGAGCATTGTAAGAAACTCATTGATGGTTACCGGAAGCGGTTGTTCACAGTTATTTTGGCTAAAGGTTGTGCAACCAAGTATTAGGCTAAGGGTGCCAATACTTTTGTCTGGCCCATTTTAGGAGTTTTGTGTGAAATGATCAATGATTTGATTTTTGTTTCATTCTCTTTTGTGTTTTTTATTGCAAGCAAAATAAATGAAGATAATAATACCAAAGAATTTGTGATTGCAATCATTTTCAAGAAGAAACTGAGTATTATCTGACAGAATTGCAGGGGTGCCAATACTTTTGGCCAGCACTGTATATATATCTATATATATAATTGCCTTATTCTGTCTGTCTGTCTGTCTTGCTCCAAAATTGTGTCACCGTGACAGTGTCACCGTGACAGTGTCATTAGAGTGACAACTGTCGGATTGGCTGCTGGGCTCGGCCTGGCCTCGCCCCCCCACGGATTGGCTGCTCGCCTCGGTCTGGCCCCGCCCCCTGCATGGATTAGCCGCTCGCCCCCCGGCCCTCCGCACGCATCGCCCGCTCCAGCGTACACCAGCTCCCAGTACACATGTGCAGGGAGCCAGCATACGCTGACGCCTTGCCCGTTCAGCCCCGCTCCAGCGTACACCGGCTCCCGGTACACATGTGCAGGGAGCCGGCATACGCTGATGCCTCGCCCACTCAGCCCCGCCCCTGGCACACGTTGCCACGCTCGAACCCGCCCCCGGCGGCCCCAGCATGGGGGATGGAGCACGATGGGGGGTGTGCAGCATGGAGGATGGAGCACGATGGGGGGTGTGCAGCATGGGGGATGGAGCACGATGGGGGGTGCGCAGCATGGGGGATGGAGCACGATGGGGGGTGCGCAGCATGGAGGATGGAGCACAATGGGGGGTGTGCAGCATGGAGGATGGAGCACGATGGGGGGTGTGCAGCATGGGGGATGGAGCACGATGGGGGGTGCGCAGCATGGGGGTTGGAGTACGATAGGGGGTGTTCAGCATGGGGGGATGAAGCAGGATGGGGGGTGCGCAGCATGTGGGATGGAGCACGATGGGGGGTGCGCAGCATGGGGGATGGAACACGATGGGAGGTGCGTAGCATGGGGGATGGAGCACGATGAGGGGTGCGCAGCATGGGGGATGGAGCACGATGAGGGGTGCGCAGCATGGGGTATGGAGCACGATGGGGGGTGTGCAGCATGGAGGATGGAGCACAATGGGGGGTGTGCAGCATGGAAAATGGAGCACGATGGGGGGTGTGCAGCATGGGGGATGGAGCACGATGGGGGGTGCGCCGCATGGGGGATGGAGCACGATGGGGGGTGTGCAGCATGTCGGATGGAGCACGATGGGGGGTGCGCAGCATGTCGGATGCAACACGATGGGGGGTGCGCAGCATGGGGGATGGAGCACGATGGGGGGTGCGCAGCATGGGGGATGGAGTACAATAGGGGGTGCGCAGCATGGGGATGGAGCACGATGGGCGCTGCACAGCATGGGGGATGAAGCACGATGGGAGGTGCGCAGCATGGGGGATGGAGCATGATGGGGGGTGCGCAGCATGGGGGAAGGAACACGATGGGAGGTGCGCAGCATGGGGGATGGAGCATGATGAGGGATGCACAGCATGGGGGATGGAGCACGATGGGGGGTGCGCAGCATGGAGGATGGAGGACGATGGGGGGTGTGCAGCATGGAGGATGGAGCACAATGGGCGGTGTGCAGCATGGGGGATGGAGCACGATGGGGGGTGCGCAGCATGGGGGATGGAGCACGATGGGGGGTGCACAGCATGTCGGATGGAGCACAATGGGGGGTGTGCAGCATGTCGGATGGAGCACGATGGGGGGTGCGCAGCATGGGGGATGGAGTACAATAGGGGGTGCGCAGCATGGGGGATGGAGCACGATGGGGGGTGCGCAGCATGGGGGTGAAGCACGATGGGGGGTGCGCAGCATGGGAAATGGAGCACGATGGGGGGTGCGCAGCATGGGGTATGGAGCACGATGGGGGGTGCGCAGCATGGGGGATGGAGCATGATGGGGGGTGCGCAGCATGGGGGATGGAGCACGATGGGGGGTGCGCAGCATGGGGGATGGAGCACGATGGGGATGCGCAGCGTGGGGGAAGGAGCACGATGGGGGGTGCGCAGCATGGGGGATCGAGCACGATAGGGGTGCACACCTCCCCCCAAAACACACACACACCGCCACACGCACACCGCACAACACACCACACACACACTGGGAACCACAAACACCGCCCTACACAGACACCCACACACACACACAGACAACGCCACACACACACAATACCAAACACACAAACACCGCGGCATATATAAATATACGCACATACCGAGCAACACACACACTGCACAAAACATTCCTTCCCCAAAACACACACACGCACTCCACACCCACACAAACCGCGCAACACACACAGCACCACACACACAGAACGCTGCAGACACACGGCGCTCCACAAACAACGCAACACACACAACGCAACACACATACAACACCGCTCTCACACACCCCCCACCCAGACAACACCCAGAACATTTATAGCGCCCTACACAAACACTTGGTAACTACACACAACAACATCTATATATGTGACGCCCTGGGCAAGCCAGTGGTCACAGGTCACAACACCACACGCACCCCACATTCCCTGCAGGTACATCAAGCTAACCCAAAATCCTTGTTGCCTTCCTCCAGGGGCTGATGTCCACACCAGGGGGTGGGCCAGGTGGTTGGCTCCTCCCATTGAGGAGTTCACAGCCCTGGAGGCGGGAGGAACCAGGCAGATAGAGTTTGGAGGAGGAAGTGGAAGGAGTAAAAGTTTAGCTCAGGCAGAGCTTGAGTGAGAAGCAGAGTCGACTTTAGGAGTGTGAAGTAGAAGGAAGTGAAGTGGTAAAGGAGGACAGTAAGAGTGGTGACAGAAAAGGAACAGTTAAGCAAGCCTGAAGTTGGTCCGGGTGTGTGCCCCGGACAGTGACAGCAAGGTCAGCAGACGGCTGTGATAGTCTGCAGTGGGACTGTTTGGAGGTTGCTGGAAGGACCGCGGACGGGTGGTGACCCGGCCGTACTGGAGCAGTATACGAAGAACAGTCAGCACCAGGGCAGGGGCCTTTCGGATCCCGGCAAGGCTAGGAGTCGCCATAATTTGCCAAATCCGTCAGTGAAGGGGACGTTTGTCTCCTAACAACCAAGTCCCGATTGAAGGCAACAGCCCGACCGTGAAGGGGAGACACCGCCACCGCCAGGGCACCAGTTTCCCAGGGCCAGCACCTGCGGGCAAAGTAGGGCTCCTTCGGCCCAGCTTGAAGCCGAGGAGCGGGTAACCGGTGGGGACCCATCGCTACCAAAGAGACTTTCATAGGTGCAGGGAAAAGACCATCACCGCTAACTGCAGGGAACATCAGCACCGTGAACCGTCCGAGGGACCCGTCCAACCAGCCGTTTGTTTACCGAGAACTGTGTCGTGTTTACTGGCTGAGTGAGTACCTCCGTGCTGTGCGGCACAGCGCTGTCCCTGCGCCCCTGCACCTCCACAGGCCCCATACCCGCCTGTCCACTATCCCAATCCCATCACCGGGCCCCGGGAGCACCACAACCCCTACCCACGGAGGGGCGCATCAACAACTGGCTGCTCCGTACCATCACTCCCGGGCTCCCCATACAAAGCAGCGGTGGTGTTAACAAATCACCACAACGTGGGTGGCGTCACGGACAATAAACCATCCCAAAACACCAATTCCCCTTTTCACTCACGGGCGAGGAGCGCCGCTCGAGTCCCCGGGAGCTGGCCCATCGCTCGAGCCACCGAGCAGCGGCAGCAGGCCGCGGTGCCAGCCGGACCCGAGCAGTAGGGAGAGCGCGGCGTCCCCTCCTCCACCCGCGACATATATATATATATATATATATATAACAAAAATCATACATTAACTACACAATACGTAAATTATAGAATACCCGATGCGTTAGAATCGGGCCACCTTCTAGTATATATATATATATATATATATATATATATATATATATATATATATATATAGTTGGCCATTCAGTGTGGATGATTTATATAATAGTACAGAGGTCATTTCCTGAGCTTTCTCCTGGAAAATGAAAAGCTGTGCCAGCACAATGACAGCAGAAATGATCTTCAGCCTGGCTGAGGCTCACTTATCATGCTCTTTTGGCACATCTCCTACTTTTATTTACACTGTGCCTTTGCCAGGAGATGAAAATAAAGACAGATTAAGAAGCTGTAACCTTTTGGTTGCTGACCCATTTTTTATTTTTTTTTGCCAACACTGCTTTTACAAGGGACCCTGGTGTTGGGGCTTTTTAACTGTAAATTTGTATTTATCATTGTATCATAAAAAAATCTCTGATGTCTCATTCTGAATAATAGTGTTTCCATGCTCAGCTGATCACCGCACTTTGTGACGTTGGTTATGTCACTGTGTAAGATGAGTAAAACAGAAAATCCTAAACGTTAAACGTCAGTTCATTAGTAAGAACAAATTCAGTAAATTGAAAATAAATACTCATCTCCTAATGGTAATTGCATATCTGCAGTCCAACGATTTCAAGTGATTGGAGAATAAATAAAGGATACTTGTGGTTGGAAGGTCCAACTACTGATGACATTTTCAGTTTCAGAACAATCATTACAAGGCTGTGTATGTACCAGTTAAAGTGCACCAATCACCAGGATTTTCCTATATAAACTGAAGCCAGTGCTATACTGGCACTATCATGCTGATTCTATACACACCTTTAGTTGTGAGATTGGATATATAGTTTTTTAAATACAGGTAAGTAAAGTTACAGCAATGTACTGCTTTTTGATTGGCAGCAGCTGCTGAATAGCTAATATTTGGGTCAGGTTTTGCCTGGCCTCTGTAGATGTTAGGCCCCCTTCACACGTCCGTGAAAAACCACGCACGTTTTTCACGGACGTGTCAGAGGTGCGTTTTGCCCTGTGTGACCCGTGTTTATGAGCTATGTGTGTTCTCCGTGTGTTATCCGTGATAACACATGGAGAACGGGAACTTTCTGCTCACCTGTCCCTGGCGTCGCTGTCCGTGGTGCTGATCTTCGGTCTCCGGTCCTGCCAACTCCCCGCTGCTGCTGCTTCCGGCCGCAGTGAAGTGAATATTCAATGAGCATAATGAGCGGCGGTCGGCAGCAAGTGACAGCAGCGGCAGAGACAGGAGGGCAGGAGAAGGTGAGTTTTGTTTTTTTCTCACAGACACATGTCTTCTCTCTGGTGCGTGTCACACGGAACACATCCGTGTGGTCCGTGTATGTTACGTGTGACACGTTTGCATTCAATGTGACACCCGTGATGCCGGAGAGAAAACGGACATGTCGGCGTGAGAAACACACGGACACACGTAAGTACAGAACGGACACACGTTCCGTGCACAAATACTTACGTGTGTCCTAAACCATAGGAATACCTAGGTTTACGTGTGAACGTGTCTCTGGTATGTGAGAAAACTGCCAGACATGTACCGGAGACACGTGCGTGTGAAGGGGGCCTTAGACTGTATGGGCTGCATTTCTAACATGCTCCGATCACGTGACAGAAATAACTCATACCTTGAAGAGGCCCATACAGTCTAGCATCTACAGAGGCCAGGCAGCAGATAGGGGCGGGAATATATAGCAAAACCCGACCCACATAGTAGCTATTCAGCAGCTGCTGCCAATCAAAAAGCTGTGTATTTCTGTAACTTTACTTGCCTGTATTTCAGAAACTATACATCCGATCTTACAACTATAGGTGTATATATAGAATCAGCATGATAGTGCCAGCATATCACTGGCTTTAGTTTATATAGGAAAATCCTGGTGATTGGTACGCTTTAAGGGTTGAGTAATAGGGGCTTACAGAAAAATGTCTCTAAAATCACAATTTTATTAATTATTCAATAAAAGTACAAAACCTACAGACATATATACCTATAGCGAGCACACATACACATAAGTACAGGAGGCAGGTGTGACCCAAGATAAAAGGGGAATAAGAAAAAGCAAAGTACCTATCAGTGCATTAGGAGTTCTAGAGAATAAAGTTAACTTAAATGCACTATTCATCCTGTCCCTCTTTAATTATGTTTTATTTAATATATTTCGTTCAGTGCACACATCCTGTTGATGGTTAATACTTTGGGGTTTTTTTTCCCTGTGTGTAGTGCTCAGTGCATTTGTCCAGTTGGTGGTTATTTTTGAGCCTTTAAATGATCTTTCCCTCCCATTCCCATTCCCTTGTTCCAGCAGGCAGATATTTTGTGGTTTCTTTTGTGGATATATTTTTCTTTAACTATTAAGGTTTAAGATGTCAAATAAAGTATAATATTAAGCAAAATTTGAAAAAATGGAAATAAAGAGTTTGTCCGGTTAAAATATGTTATCACCTACTCACGGATTAGTTAATAAATTATTGACTTTTGGGTGTCTGACCACTGAAAATCCTATGATAAGTAGCATGGGTAACTTTTATCTCCACTAAAATGATACCAATAGTGCACATGCTTGACCGCTGTTCCATTCATTCCCAATTCTGCTGCTGAGTGCTGTCCCATTGCCATCATGGTGTGGTGATACTATTTTCACCTAATTTAGTTTTATTATTGGTCTTTACCTAATATAAAAGCAAATGAGAAAATGCCCTGAAGAAAGTAAATAAATAAATAAATAGTAATTGTACATACACATGACATATGGTACCTTAGCTGACACTATTTTGATCGAAAGAGTGTAAAAGCCATCCCACCGCGACAAGGTATACCAGATCAGGATGGTAACTGAGGCTTGTAGTTCACCTCGATATGTGACAACATGCCTCAAAATAGGAGCCAATTGAACTCTGGCAATGTTTTAATTTTACACTAAAGGCCGCTTTACACGCTGTGATATTGGTACCGATATCGCCAGCGTGCGTACCCGCCCCCATCGGTTGTGCGACCCGGGCAACTCTCTGCCCGTGTCGCACAACATCACCAGGAGCCGTCACACTACTTACCTTACCTGCGACGTCGCTGTGACCGGCGAACCGCCTCCTTTCTAAGGGGGCGGTTCGTTCAGTGTCACAGTGACGTCACAGCAGCGTCACTGAACCGCCGCCCAATAGAAGCAGAGGGGCGGAGATGAGCGGAACGAACATCCCGCCCACCGCCTTCCTTCCGCATTGTGGCCGGGAGATACATGAAATCCAACAATATCAAATTTACGCAGGTGCAGTGATCCCCAATTGGGACGCCACACTCTGCGCCTGAGCTACTCAGAGGCCAAATCAAAAAAACAGGAGGAAAACGAGTAAAGTTGCTTCAAAGAATATATATATTTTATTTTTTATTTATAACGTGTCAAAGTGAGCAAAAAATGCATATATGAGTATATTTAAAATACAAGGATTGAATAATAGCCAAGAGGGAAGATATTAAAAGAGGCACATACATAACCTGCCACGCCTGTGGTAAAAAGTAATGCAGGAATAAATAGAGGTGAGAAGGTAAAAAGGTGAGATTCCCACCTATTTCTAAGAAGGTGTCTGGTTACTAGGATTTATATATATGAAAGTATATATGAAAGTATGAAAAGGCTTTGTTTTCAGAGGTGTGTATGAGCAACGTGTTTGTTTTGCTTAACTGTCTATTCGGTTTCTGAGCTAATGTGTTATCTTTGGATGAGCAAATTTGTCAAGAGATTTTAGTTAGCTTTTGGTATCTGTCCCATTTGTCCCAAGATTCTAAAAGCTCCGCATTTTTCCTAGTGTAATGCAATCGGGCTTTTTCATGTATGCTTATAAGATTTGATTCATTGAACCACTCGGTTAGACTCGGTGCATCACCTTCTTTCCAGTGTCTGGCTATTAGAAGTTTTGCTGCATTTATGAGATGAGGTATTATTGAGAGTTTGTTTAGGTGTTCCTTTTGTGGATCTAGATTGAGGATAATAAAGTTTGGGTTGAAAGGGAGTTTGGTCTTGAGAGCATTTTCTATGTGATAATGGAATCCCAATATTTTGCTATTTTTGGGCAATGATTCCAAATGTGTGAAGGGGTGCCAGTCATTTGATTACATCTCCAGCAGTGTGGCGACAAGGAGTTGTCAATTTTGTAGAGAATGTCTGGGGTTTTATACCACCGTGAGATAATTTTATAGTTGAGTTCTTGATATCTAGATGAAGTTGATAGGTTGTGGGCGTTGTTGAAGATCATTTGAATTTCACTAGCGTTGAAGGCGGTGTTTAGTTCCATTTCCCATCTGTTAATGTAAGAAGGTTTTTCCGAAGTGTTTCCCCGATAGTAAGACACCCCCGATAGTAAGACGTAGTGGGGGTTTTGGGGGGGTCGGCTAATGTAAGACGTACCCCGAAAGTAAGACGTAGTAAAAAATGTATTTATTTATTTCTTCTTTACAGTACAGTTACAGCGGCCGAGCGCTCAGCTGAGCGCCCTGACATGCCAGCGGCCGAGCGCTCAGCTGAGCGCCCTGACTTGCCGGCGGCAAAGCGCTCAGCTGAGCGCCCTAACATGCCGGCGGCCGAGCGCTCAGCTGAGCGCCCTGACATGCCGCCGGCAAGTGACAGCTCTCAGCTGAGCGCCCTGACTTGCCGGCGGCAAAGCGCTCAGCTGAGCGCCCTAACATGCCGGCGGCCGAGCGCTCAGCTGAGCACCCTGACATGCTGCCGGCATGTGACAGCTCTCAGCTGAGCGCCCTGACTTGCCGGCGGCAAAGCGCTCAGCTGAGCACCCTGACATGCCGGCGGCCGAGCGCTCAGCTGAGCGCCCTGACATGCTGGTGGCCCAGCGCTCAGCTGAGCGCCCTGACATGCCGGCGGCAGAGCGCTCAACTGAGAGCTGTCAAATGTCGGCGGTCGGGCGCTCAGCTGAGCGCCCTGACATGCCGGCGGCTTAGCGCTCAGCTGAGAGCTGACACATGCCGTCGGTCGGGCGCTCAGCTGAGAGCTGTCACATGTCAGCGGTCGGGCGCTCAGCTGAGCGCCCTGACATGCCGGCGGCTGAGCGCTCAGCTGAGAGCTGACACATGCCGGCGGTCGGGCGCTCAGCTGAACGCTCGGCTACCAAGAAATGTTGAAATGTTGCAGTAATGTTGTCCGTGGTCCATCAGGACCATGGACAACATACAAAATCACGCAGCCTCAGTGCCCTCATGTGCAGCCGCTGGTGGTTAAGTTTCCTTAACTTGCGGTACACTTAGGGCGCAATCGCGGCAAGTCCCCATACGGTACATTGCATGGAGGAGACTTGCTGCGATTGCTGTGGGATTTTTTCCAATATAAGACATACCCCGAAAGTAAGACATAGTGGCACTTTTGGGGGTAAAAAGAATGTAAGACACTGTCTTACTTTCGGGGAAACACGGTTGTAGCTTGTATATTTTTGTATATTAGCCTATTCTTCCCTTGAGCATGTAGTAGAAATTCTTGTTGGGGGGACGGGTTTGAAGGGGAAATATCTGGGATGTGATATGAAGCTAGGTCTCTAATGATGGCTAGGTCTTTATCTTTTAAATCTATTGGATTAAAGATGGATTTTAGCTCTTGTATAGTTAATGGTTCATGGTTATGGATTATCTCTGATAGTGTTATGTAGCAGAGATTTTTTGATGTCCTAATTTTGTTTTTTAGGAGTCTAAATTTTTGCGGGATTACATGTAAAATGGGGGTGGCTCTGCAAATGTTCGGAATTAGATCTAGTTTTTTATTAAATTTGTGCCAAAGCTTAAGTATTACTTTGGTAAAAGGGTTCAGTATGTCTTTATAATTGAATCTGTTGTGAGGGGTTGGCCATAGAAAATGTGATAGGTCTCCTTTTAAGTTGCTGATTTCCAAGGTAGTCCACAGTTTTCTAGGGGGGTTTGTCCTCATCTCCATGAGTCTGGCTATGTGTGTGGCTAGCCAATAGCGTTCAAAATCTGGGAGTCCTGTACCTCCTTTAGATTTAGGAGCAGTCAGTATAGTGTACTTTAGTCTATGGCTCTTTTTAAGCCATATAAAATTTGAGATCATGTTTTTCAATTTGCTGAAGAAATGTTGTGGGATATCTGTAGGGATTACTTGTAGAAGAAATAAGATTTTTGGCAGAATGATCATCTTGATTAAATTGGTTCTCCCAAACCACGAGATTGGTAAACTGCTCCAAGCGGAAATGTCGGCTTCTATTTTGTGAAAAAGTGGCTTGAAATTCAGATCGTATAGTTGAGATAGGGAGTTGCTAAGTCTTACGCCTAGGTGGGTGATGGAATTGCTAATACTGAAAGGGGATGATTCTGATACATCTTTCCATATTTTGGGGGGAATGTTAATGTTTAATAAATGGGATTTTGAAAAATTTATTTTACAGTGGTTTAATATTTTTACTGGAGAACTTGTTTTCTTTCTCATGCTTATTGTGTTATTATGTCACTATATGAGTGTTATGGGTTGTTGTTTTCATACACATGGATGTGTGTTCCAATTTATTTAAATTGCTGCAATACAAGAATAATGTTTTATTTTGTTATAATTTGTGACCTTATTATACAATTTTTTGTTTTTAAACAGTGGATCTTGTTAAACGGCAATGGCGCTCAGCACGTGACCAGTTCAGAAGAGAATATAACCCAGTGGCAACCACAGCTGCCGCAGCCAAAAAGAAAAAATATGTCCATTATGAAAGACTCACCTTCCTCATGCCCATTATGGAAGTACCAAAGTAAGTTTAAACCATTACATCACATGGCGGTTTTTTTTTAAATGCACACATTAATTGTTTGTTTGTTTTTTCTTTCTTCAAAGTACAGAGGATAATCTGGAAGATAGTGAGGAAGCCCAGTCAGCAGTATTAACAGCGACCTCTGCTTCTGAGATGGAGCTACCTCATATCAACCACCAACAATCCCCAACACCAGCCAGCCAGACACAGAAGAAATGTCCTCTGATTTGGGTTTGGGAACAAGTCAATCCACTAATGTAATTCCAGGCCAGTCTACAGGGAAACAAAGAGGCCCTTCACCAGTTCTTGCAGTGAGTAGTCCACAGCAACATGCAGGCACACAGCCAAGAATAACAACTAATACCATGCGCACAGTAGCCCAATCTATCCGTGGTCGCAGACATAGGCGTTATGAAGATTTACGTTCCCTGCCAGATATCATTGATACCCGAATAATACACATGATGAATTCACTGATACCAGAGAGTGATGGAGAGAGATTTTGCTGCTCCCTTTCTCCCTCTCTTGCATTGGTTCATGCTGATAGGCAGGACAGATTGAGGGCGTCCTAATAACACTAATATCTGCTACCCAACGTGAGCCAGAACCCATATATTGTTATGAAGTGATAGAGCAATGGAGAGCTAATCCACGTGGTCCACACACAAACACAACTCAACAAACTGTGGAAAGCCAAACTGATGAACATTACTCAAATTCACAACTAAATCATGTAGTGCAACAAACACATATACAGTGTCCATCTTCTTCTATGGGAAATGATGTACAAATTAGGCCAACAATTGTCCCACACCAAACAGGTACATTAATGACACAAAGGCCATCTCAACAGCCATCATTTGTCCCACAAGTACCCCAACAGACACCAATGCAAACCTCTTTTAACTATCCTAGTATTGTTAGTAATGGTCATAGACTACCTCAAATGTTTCAACAACCGACATCCTACCATGTTCCTAATAATCTACAACAACAGTACTTTCAACATCAGACTTACCCAACTAACTTCACATACACACATACTCAGCCTCTTCCAACACATCAATATGTACCACCTACATTTGGTCTTCCATCTGCTCAAACAACTGCATCATTATTTGTTCCAAGTACAACAACTGTTACTAGTGGAAACACTGATCAGTCACTCACTACAACATCTAGTGTTGTGCAGCAAACATATTCTGTAGGTGTCAATGCAATGGAGACTACACAGGAAAGCATCACTAGCCTAGAGGATTTAGTTGAATCATAATGTGATATTGTATGTATTGTTTTACATTTTGGTATGTTTTCTAGGGTATTGCTGGTCGGAAAACATTTCAAAATGTAACACATTACTTACTCTATATGCATGGGTGTCACGCTCCCCGTGTCCCAGCACCACTCCTTACCCACTGATCCACTCCACGTGTCCACCGGTCATGGCTGCCGCTCCCGCTCGTGCTCTCCTGTGTCCTGCTCCTGGTCTTATGAGTCTGACTCTGAGTCCTAGCCACATGGTTCTGTATAGGACCAGGCCGCGCCCACTCTCCTAGTCTTATAGGCCCAGCACACCTGCAGCAGGAAATGACATGAGGCTGTGCTGGGTATATAAGACTGGCCTTTCCATGTGGGCGGCGCCTGATCAACGTGTCCTTAAGCTTGTCTTTAGAGCTAGGTGCTCAGGTCCCCTTGTGCTGTGTCCTGTTACTGTTTGTCTTTTGCTACCGGGTACCTGTGCCTGTTTCCTGTATTGTCCTAAAGAACTCCGTGACCCTGGTGACCTGGTTATACCCGTCCCGGCCACGCCAGTGCTCCGGCTGCCGTGTACCCTGCCCCCCGGTGGGGTACTCGGTCCAGTGGATCCACCTCCTGGGCCCATCAGTCCTCCCGGCCCTGACAGATTGATCAGGCCATGGATCCCGCTGGAGCACAAACATCTGAGCTGGCCGAACTACGCAAGGAACTGGTGCAACAGCGTGACACCTTACACCGCATTCTGAAGTTCCTGACGTCTGTGGACCACCGGTTGTACACGTTACAGACTGCCGCCTCGTCTCAGTCCACGCAGCAATCTGTGTCTGGATCTGAACCTGTTGTCTCCGCAGCCTCGCAACTTCGTCTCGCTGCTCCGCCTCGGTATGCCGGGGACCCCAAGAACTGCCGGGGGGTTTTGAACCAGTGCTCGCTGCACTTCAAATTACTCCCGCACCTCTTCGCTTCCGACCAAGCCAAGATAGCCTTTGTGATGTCCCACCTGGAAGGCGAGGCATTGGCCTGGATAAATCCGTTGTGGGAGAACGAGGATCCGGTGACGACCGACATCCGGGAATTCCTTCAGGCTTTTCGAAGTACCTTTGATGAACCGGGACGCACTACTGCGGTTACCTCCTCGCTCCTCCGGCTACGCCAAAGAACCCTGACGGTGGGCCAGTACGCCATCCAGTTTCGCACGCTGGCCTCCGAGCTAGGCTGGAACAACGAGGCATTGACGGCAGCCTTTTGGGAGGGCCTGTCAGGCCGCATTAAGGACGAGTTAGCCGGTCGTGATGTTCCCCGTACCTTGGATGCTTTGGTATCACTAGCCACCCGGATTGATCTCCGTTTTCAGGAACGGTCCAAGGAGGTATCCCGGGAAAAGCGACCAGTCCGTCACGCCTTTGTCCCGCAGAGGTCTACCGTTCCCCCGCCACTGCCGTTCTGCGATTCCACTCCTGAACCAATGCAAATCGACCGACTGAGTCAAGCTTAACAACGCAGAGCAGAGCGACTTGCCCGGGGCCTGTGTTTCTATTGTGGAAGCGGTACACATCTGCTTCGTTCTTGCCCGGAGAGACCAGGTAGACCCCAAGTCCAAGGGATGGTGGGAACCGCCACCCTTGGTACCGGAATCCCTTCAGTCCCGGTTACACAGACTGTCCAGGTCACGACCGAGAAGACCCAGTTCACGGCAGAGGCTCACATTGATTCGGGAGCAGCGGGTAATTTCATCCTACAAGCTACCGTGGACCGTTATCGGATACCGGTCATCCCGCTTGCAAAACCCCTCTGGTTCGCCTCCGTGGACGGAAAACCACTATACGAACCTGTCCGGTACACCACCGAACCCGTGAGACTCTGTATTGGTGCCCTGCACACTGAGACTATTGCGTTATACGTCATCCCGAGAATGACTCCTGTGCTCCTGCTGGGTCTGCCCTGGTTACAACTCCATGACCCTGACATCAGTTGGCGCTCTGGCGCAATCTCTCGCTGGAGTCCCTCGTGCCATAACTGTCTACAGCCCGTTCCTCAGCCCCTGGCACCTGACCCTATCATGTCACAAGAAGAGGAGAATATGACGCAGTCCAGCGTTGTACCACAGCTCCTGGCACTTGTGCCTGTGGTGCCACCAGAACCAGAAGTGACGACGCACTCCAGCGTCGTTCCACCGTCCCTGACGATTGAGACTCTAATGCCACCGGCTACCGGGGATGAGTCACTGTCCTGTGCCCGGTCCGAGATGCCCGGGCCGGTCGTCCACGATGCCAGTACTGTTTCTGACGGTCCTCCTCTTCCCGTTGCCCCCGTTGCCACTACTGGGAGATCGGCTAACCGTCGTGCGGTTTAGAAGGCGGTACGTGGTCAGCGGTCCTTCCCCGCCTTTGCGTTGGGTCCCGGTCCGGTGTCTCGATCCGGGGTGCCCCTGGGGTTCTGTGCTCGGAGGGGGGGCTTAGAGGGGGGGGTACTGTCACGCTCCCCGTGTCCCAGCACCACTCCTTACCCACTGATCCACTCCACGTGTCCACCGGTCATGGCTGCCGCTCCCGCTCGTGCTCTCCTGTGTCCTGCTCCTGGTCTTATGAGTCTGACTCTGAGTCCTAGCCACATGGTTCTGTATAGGACCAGGCCGCGCCCACTCTCCTAGTCTTATAGGCCCAGCACACCTGCAGCAGGAAATGACATGAGGCTGTGCTGGGTATATAAGACTGGCCTTTCCATGTGGGCGGCGCCTGATCAACGTGTCCTTAAGCTTGTCTTTAGAGCTAGGTGCTCAGGTCCCCTTGTGCTGTGTCCTGTTACTGTTTGTCTTTTGCTACCGGGTACCTGTGCCTGTTTCCTGTATTGTCCTAAAGAACTCCGTGACCCTGGTGACCTGGTTATACCCGTCCCGGCCACGCCAGTGCTCCGGCTGCCGTGTACCCTGCCCCCCGGTGGGGTACTCGGTCCAGTGGATCCACCTCCTGGGCCCATCAGTCCTCCCGGCCCTGACAATGGGGTCATATTTGTGTTTTCCTTTCCAAAGATTCAATAGAAATTACTCTATCACTTCAAAAACATTACCTGCCTGTTAGAATGTTGCCTTGCTCTGGACATGTTGTTTGGACCATCCATTAGAAAAAACTGGGTTTAGGGAAAAAATGCATGTACATAAACTACTACACTAACATTCAGACACCTTTATTATTAAAAATCCAGCCACTATGCAGTATCTGCATATGGTCTGGTCCCATACTTGTATTCCAATAGTGCCAAACAAATTATGTTTGCGTGACATTATTGCATAATAAAGTATGGGCTAATGTCCCTGACAAAATTCTTTATAAAAAATAATAGAATGCAGGGTGTTTTGCAAAAGATAACAGACATACATAGGTTCAATAAAAAATCTGGACTAATTTTTTCAAATCAAATTTGCCATATTTTTATTAGTCATGTACATTCAGTAGTACTGTTACTTGCAAAACAAAAATTCCTGATTTTATAGCAATAAAGTTAAATCACAATAGCTTATTGGGACCACAAACACAACCAACCAACAAAAATAACCACAAATTATACCTATGTATGGTCATTTTCTCTTTTGTATTACATATGTGTTTGTGATTATGTAAGCAAATGATAAAAAACTATAACAATGTCAAATTTATACATGACTATGGTGATTTAAGCTAAAATATTCTTTAAACTGATTCCTCACTTGTAGACCAGAAGTCGACACATTGGTTCTAACACTACCATTCTCTACAAATTGTGCATTTAAAGCTGGCAACTCCTCAATGTCTTCGTCATTGCTTTCATGTAATCTACAGTAATTATGTAACACTACTGTAGCTTTAATGACAGCCTTGACGGTGGTTGGTTGGAGTTGGATGGTGGTTTGATAAATGCACCATCATGAGGCCAAAATGCCAAAGGCACGTTCAACATAGCAACGTGCTCTGGCCAATTTGCTATTAAATAGGGCTTTTCATCTGTCCAGCCCCCTTCTGGGATATGGACGCATCAAATGCCTAGACAATGCAAACCCCTGATCTGCAACCATGACAAAAGGAACAATAGGGCCATTATTACCAGGCAATGGTCTTGGTGCAGGCAAACTTAAACTATCAGACATTAATCGTCTTGCTAAACATGAGCTTCTGAAAATGCGTCCATCTGAGGCACTGCCCTAATATCAGCAAAAACAAAGCGGTAGTTTGTATCTACCATTGCCAATATAACTACAGAAAAAAACTTATGATAATTAAAATATCTTGATGCAGAGTTAGGTGGTTTCTTCACTCTAATGTGCTTTCCGTCAATGGCGCCAATACAATTTGGGAAAGCTGTTTTCTCCAAAAATTCTTCAGAAATGTGCATCCATTCCTGTGTTGAAGGCAACTGCATGACATGATGCCTAAGGGTCTCCCATAGCACAGTGCAGGTATGCAGGATAATCTTGCCAATTGTAGACCTTCCCAATAAGAATTCGAAATGTAGACTGCTGATGGATTGCCCAGTTGCAAGGTAACTGAAATAGAAAAAAAACCATGACATTACTTTGACTATTCATGAAAGTTGTTTTTCAAAACAAATATTTGTGTAATCCAATGACTGGCGAGATACTGTGTATGACTATTATTTTATTGCTTTTGTTGGAAAAACATATGTGTTGATATTTACTTTCCATATTGGAAAAATAATTACTTTTCTGTTTAATAAACAAGATTGTTTGATTTATGACTCTTGTTTCTTTAATTTTGGTAGAGATAGAATGGTAGATGTGAGCACTCAGATCATATTTTAAGATTACAATGAGGTTATGTGATCTATATAAATTTACAACAAATACCTACATTTAAAATTACATAATTTCTACAAAATGATGGCTTTGAGATTTAACATGTATTTCAAAATAACAGATAAAGCATAAGTATACATGACAACACCTACCGTAAAGTCACCAACAGTCGTTCCTCAGGGGAGATGCTGAGGCGCATACAGGTGTCTTGATGCTTCAAACGTTGGTACACAAGGCCAAGGATGTTGTCAAATGAATTCATGGTGAGATGGCAGTAGGCTTGGAATTTTGGTGGAAATTTCCGCATTTCGCCATAGAGAATATTAAAATGCCCATGTGTTTTCCTGAGCTTCACAAGGGGGTGAATCCACATCCTTCTCTCCAGTGGTGGCTCTTCTTCAATCATATGTCGCCTAACCCCAAATCTCCTAGATATCAACCAGAGCAAATACATGGTTGCTTCATTGGAGGGAGACATTTTGGAGTGTGTATAATGTGAGAATGAGCTCAGAAGCCATGTTTTTAAAGGTTTGTTAAGCAAACTAACGAAAATGGGTAGTTAATTGACCAATTTAACACACCAGGAGCACATTATGATGGGCTAACAAGGTTATTTGTGTGAAAATACGGATCTGAAAAAACGGACGTCACACGGACTGCACACGTATGTATTTTATGTCAATACGGACATTCCACACGCACACACGGCTCACATACGCCATCACACGGATGCCATATGTACCGGAGAAACGCCCCTAAAAAACGGAACACGGACCCGAAAAACGGACCGTAAGACACGTACGTTTTTTTTGCGGAAGTGTGTTTTAGGCCTATGAGAGTGTCTATGAGATCTATATTGTGGTATGCAGATGTGTGCTGCCGCAGGAACGAGGAACAACTTCGTTACTGCTGCAGTAACGATATTTGAGAATGGACCCCCATGTCACCGATGAGCAATTTTGCCCGTTTTTGTGACGATGCAAAATCGCTCATAGGTGTCACACGCAACGGCATCGCTAAAGCGACCGGATGTGCGTCACAAATTCCGTGACCCCAACGAGATCACTTGAGCGATGTCGTAGCGTGCAAAGCCAGCTTTAGACAGTTACTGAACCCAAGTGTAACGCTGACGTTTTTGTCCCTAAATACACTGGCGTCCCGGTGGTTCCTAGCACCAATGTCCCTGTGCTCTCCTCTTCCCTAGCCAAACATGGATACGAATGCCGTTTCCTCCTCAGCTGAAAACTTCTCCTTGCAGGTGTGCTTAGCTGGTGCAGTTCCCTGCACTACAGGACAGCCATTCACATGCATCCCGGTCCCCTGCTCACCTGCATGGCTGCTCACATGGTTGCGAGCTCCTCTGAACTCATGCATTATCACGCTAGATATGGTGAAATGGCGAATGGCAAAAAGGAAGGAGAGGGAAGATGGAAGCCCTGTGTCTAAGGGAGGGGGAGATGGTGACCCCTGATAAAACCTCCCGCTGCCCCCTGGCTCCCCGGATGTCCCTACATACGTTCCGCGCCTATGTGCCGAGCAGGATACCTGGCCCTGGTTGACCCTGAACTGAGCACTAGGTAATGAACGGGTGGGTTGATCGTTAAGGCCTCGTCACACACAACGAGATTGCTAACGAGATCGTTGCTCAGTCACAGTTTCTGTAACGCAGCAACGATCTTGCCAGCGATCTCGTTATGTGTGACACCTACCAGCGATCAGGCCCCTGCTGTGAGATCGCCAGTCGTTCCCGAATGGTCCGGACCATTTTCTTCAAAGGCGATGTCCTGCTGGGCAGGACGCACAAATGTGTTTGACACCTACCACCGACCTACTAACATGGTCCCAACGCCCGCCGAGATCCTTATACAGGTCACTGATCGTCACTGCGTCGTTGGTAAGGTGTGACTGTGTGACATCTCACCAGCGACCTCACAGCGACTTACTAGCAATCCTTATCAGGCAAATCGTTTTCGGGATCACTGGTAAGTCGTTGTGTGTGACTGGGCCTTTAGTCTACCCCACTAAGTCCAAAAGAACACACAGGGAAAACAAACAGTGGAAAGCAAACAAACAATTTATCTCCAAGATGAATTAGGGAGAGGAACAGCAACATACAACAACGTTTCTCCAGATGATTACAAGCCGACTGCTTGCAATCAGGACCATATAGAGATTTAACTTTATCATCAGAAACATACCAAGCGAAAATGCATGTATCTAAAGACACAGAGGGAGAGGTATAATGATTAGCAGCTGAATGGAAAAAAATCTTTGCACCATCCTAAAGGGGAAAGAGTAAACCCTAACAGAGAAGACACATAAAACACCATTCACAACACAGAGGAAAAGATGGATAATGAAGGAGCAGTTTGTGCAGCCAAACGCAGCGACCTTCTGCAGCCGGACACCACATGGTTGTCTGTCAACCGTGACACACCCGTGACATGCATTGCTGCTCATTAGTAGTGCGGACCCGGGTAACACTCCGCAGCTACCCGTGTTTTTCAGCCCAGGCTATCGCCAAGGCCCCAGGCCCTGCGCTTGCTACGCTGGGTTTTCTGATGTCCAACCTAAGGTGTGCACGTGCTCCCTTAAAGGCGCAGCATGCACATTTTGAAAAAGTGTCTCCAGCCTATTGCTGGGAAGCACTAGGCATATATGGTTCCCTAGACCCAGGGCCTGTTCTTTTTTCCTGGCCTCCAGCCTAGGGTGTGCAAGCACATGCTCTGCGCCTCTAAAAAGGGAAGCGCGCACACCTTGCAAAGGTGTCCCTAGCTGAGAGGCATCAGGTATTTAAGGCTCCCTCCACTGATGGAAGAGAGCCGATCAACTCATTAGGTTTCTAACCTAGTAATTCTGTGTTGGTCCAGCCTGTTTCTCTGATCTGCCTGTGTCCAACTCCAGTCCTGCTTGTAACCAGTACTGTGCATGCTGAAGTCCTAAACTGTGTTGCTGGATCCAACCAGCCTGTGTTCCTGGACCCATACTGACTGTGTCCCTGTCTCCTGGTACCAGCCCAAATCCTGCAACTGTTCCTCTGTCCTATACCTAAAGTATGTCCTGTACCTAAAGTCCAATGTCCTGTACCTGAAGTATGTCCTTTACTTGAAGGCTGATGTCCTGTACCTGAGGTCTGATGTCCTGTACTTGAGCCTGATGTCCTGTGCCTGAAGTCCTGTGCCTAAAGTCCTGTGCCTGATGTCATGTGCTTGATGACCTGTGTCTAAAGTCCTGGGCCTGATTTTCTGTGCCTGATGTCCTGTGCCTGATCACCTGTGCCTGATGTCCTGTGCCTGATGTCCGTGTAATTTCTGCTGTCCTGTGCCTGATGACCTGTGTCTGAAGTTCCTGTGTCTGCGGGGATTCCTCCTGCAGCGGCGGCTCCTATACTAGCTGCATACCACAGGTGGCGCTACGAATACAAACTCTCTCCCCTGTAAATACACCCCATCTCACCATCTTTATTGAAACCGCTGGGGTCACAAAACCGGGCCAGGCCACTGTGACATCCCAAACCCTACACCGGCCTGGTGACAAGTAACCCCCAAGACCCCGTGGGCACGTCACACCCATTCATTTGTCCTGTACCTGAAGTATGTTTTGTACCTGAAGTCTGATGCCCTGTACCAAAAGTATGTCCTGTACCTGAAGTTTCATGTCCTGTGCCTGAAGTCTGATGTCCTGTGCCTATAGTCCTGGGCTTAATTTCCTGGGCCTAATATCCAGTGTCCTTCCTGATGTCCTGTGCCTGATGTCCCATGCCTGATGTTTGGTGTCCTTCCTGATGTCCTGTGCCTGATGACCTGTGAGTGATGCCCTGCGCCTGATGACCCCTGCATGATGACCCGCGCCTGATGTAATGTGCCTGAAGTCCCGGGTCTGATCTCCTGTGCCTGATGTCCAGTATCCTTCCTGATGTCCTGTACCCATGACTTGTACCTTACCACCTGTGCCAGATGACCTGTACTTGTCGACCCTGACAGTGCCAGCTGTCCTGCCAGTATTTGATAACTGGTCCAGTACTCATCTTGTATTCTTTTTTAGTTCCGGTGTTTGCCCTATCAGACTCATAGTTCCTGTCCAGTCCATAGCTCCACTCCTGTCCTGCTGAAACTCATCTCTGCTCAGCTACCACAGTCCTGGACACTGCTCTGGGAATGGCACCTGGCATCTACCGGCAGCCAAGTCCAACCTCACCATCAGAGGCTCTGTTGAACACCCAGTATGTGCTTAGTTAAGCCCCTCCCACTTCAACGGTAAGCCCTTTGGTCCAGTGGGTCCACTCCTGCTCACACATCATGCAAGCGTAACACCAACCCAGCCTTTTGTATGTGTCCCCCACACATAGCCCACCACATAGTATAATGGCCCCCACACAGTATAATGTCCCCCACACAGCCCTCGACACAGTGTAATGGCCCCCATATAGTCTTTCCCAAAGTATAATGGCCTCCACACAGCCTTCCCGCACTCTCGAGGACCGTCGTAGGACTTCGTGTGGAATATGGCAGAACTTCAAGGATCTTTTTGGGGCTAATAAAAAGGGTACTGTATTTTATTTCAAATAAAGGATTTTTCTCTGTGTTTGTGTTTATTTCTTTTTACTTATAGGATTCGTGATGGGAGAATCTCATAGACCCCTACCCATCACTAATTTTGGGCTTGATGACAGTTGTGAGCTGTCATTTAACCCCTTATTACCTCGATAGCCACCGCACCAAGGCAATCGGGAAGAGCCAGGTAAAGCATCTAATGGATGCGACAATTTCAGAGCAGCTGCAGGCTGCTATTTTTAGGGCTGGGGGGCTCCCAATAAACCATGGGTCTCCCCAGCCTGAGAATACCAGCCCCTAGCTGTCGGGCTTTATTATGACTGGGTATCATAATTGGGGGGTACCGCACGCTGTTTTTTAACATTATTTATTTAAATGATTAAAAAAAAAAGTTGCATGCTGTTCCTCCTATTTTGATACACAGCCAAGATAAGAGCACGGCTGGGGGCTGCAGCCTTTAGCCATATGCTTTATCTGTGCTGGGTATCATAATATGGGGGAACTCAATGCCAAATATTTGATTTACTTATTTTTACTGTATGATATAGACCTGCAGACAGCGCCTGTGATTGGTTGCAGGCAGACCCTGTCACACAGGCTGAGGGCACATCTGACTGCAACCATTCACAAATGCTAGGACGGCTGGTGGGTAGGGAATAAAGGGAAAGCAGGGCATATGGATGAGCAATAATGAGCAGCCCAGAAGCAATGCACAGCCACGCCAGATCCTCGGTAAGTATGAAGCGCTTGCTTCATTCTTCTTTTTTAAAATTTTCCTTTATTTTTTTTTATTCCCTCAGTTGCCGGATCTGGACCAACACCCGGAATCCCAAGCCGGTTCCGCCACCTCGGCAAGTTTGAAACTGATCGATTTCCGGTCAGTTCATCACTACTTACAAGTCCACACACCCAGCCAGGACTATGTCCTTCATGTAGCGTGCCAGGGGTGGGGCCTAAGTCAATAGCTAGTCAACGTCTACTGCCCCCCACCAGTTTACACTTGCATAGAATAATTTGTATCGAGACTGCTAGAATTGCAATTTAACTGACAGTGATAGTGTAAGAAGCGCACAAATTCATATGCAATTTTATTGAGGATTTATCTAAATAGAAGTATATTAGAGCCAAACAATAGAAACCTGCAGAAAAATATTCAAACGTATAACTGCACAGTGTAATACTGCTGCGTCTCGACTATTTAATTGGACATTGTTGTGATAAATATATGCTTTTACTAGAAGAATAGCTAATGAAGTATTTGTTTGCATGTATACAATTTTGTATACATCTTACTGCTGAGAAAATGAAAATCTCCTAACGTTAATATAGAACAATAGTGCAGGGGCTGCATAATTCATTGTTGATTCCACATCGGAGCCCAAGTACTTCTTGTTAATAAACTGGAAAATGAAAAGCGGCAAACGCTTATTTATATGATAAAGAACATTTATGGCTTTTAGTAAAAAAGGAAGGAAAATCCTGAAAGAAAATATCAAAGCAGCGATACGTAAAAGTATGTTTTATTGAGAACTGTAATGACTCTAAATAAAAAGCAAAATATATACTACTGGTCATGAAATTGAGCAAAAAATATGATACGGAAAATCTAACATCTGAAAAGATGTAGAAAGAAAAATAAGAATGTATCATGGAATAGCAGTTAATTTATATGGAAAACAATTACTCTGCAGCAGAAGAGTTCTAGCTTTCTAGCTATAAATGCTCGGTCCATGGATTGGGATTTTTGGTGCCCACATATTGGTTTTCTGGTTAGTAGAGATGAGCAAATCCAAGATTTGGTGTTCGGTGTCCGTATCGAACACAGACTTCACAAAAAAAACAGAGTTCGGGTGCTTTACATATGCAAATCGCTATGCTCGGGTACACTCGGTGCTCGGCACAGTGTGAGCTGCTTGCAGTGTTTGAATGGCTCACACTGAGGGTAAAAACAGCATAATCAAATGTAATGTGCACCAAAAAAAAAAAAATTTAAAAAGCCACCCACCCATTCCCAGAAGGGATCTGTTAATGGCTGGCTGCATGTAGTCGGAGACCCGAACTGCCTAGTTAATCATTTACATTAGGGTTCAGGAAAAGACTAGGTCCTAAACTAAACTTTATCTAAAGTCCAGTTGAACCTGATGAACCGAACTTCCACAAGTCCGCTCATCTCTACTTGTCAGTTGTGAGTTTCTTCGTATGCGTGTTTTTTATTAAGGCTAGTTGTTCTTAGGCCTCATTCACACGTCCATGTTTCATGTACAGTATGTGTTGTATCCTTTCACGGATACCAAACGTTCCCATTGTAATCTTTGGTGCTACTCACATGTCTGTATTTTTACATGGACCATGCAAAATACATGGACACATGTCTGTTTTTTTCCAGCAGCATGGATAACTAGCACCAATACAAGTGTATGGGTCAGTGAAAAAGACTTACAGCACACAGATGCAATATTGGAAAGTGGGATACCTGATGGTCATATGATCTTGGTCAGCTAAAGCGTTTCAATATTTTGTAGAGCAAACATGAGCTATGATGAAATGGTGTAGGCTGAAACCAATTGTAGCACTCGGTCCCCACACGGTAGCTGCACATGTACCCGCTCTCATGCCTTGGGGGCGCCGTTCTCCTCACTTGTTCGGCGGTCCCAGGTGTCCCGTTCCTGCCCCCGGGCCTGTCGCAGCCTCTTCCTGCTTCCAGGCCATACGCATGCCTTCTGGGGGTGCCCGAAGGCTGCACACATGGCAGCGCCCCTTTCTTAAAGGGCCGGGGTCTTATTACCCGGAAGTTACTCCTGAGGACAGAAATCATCCTGTATGTATTTAATGCATTCTCTCCTTAGGGGAGATACCTGCGCAACATTGCCTATCCTTAGTGTGTTGCTAGTTCTCAGTTCTCATATCCTAGTACCTGCTAACTTGTGTCTCTTCTTTGAGCCTGTGGCTACCACCACGTCCGTGCTGCCACGTCTGAGTCACCATCTCAGTCCTGCCATGTCCAGGATATCACATCTGGTTGCCATGTGTTAGGTTCCTGTCCGTAAAGGTTGAAACCACTGATCCTGGCTGTCATGCATTTAGGCCCCCTGGGGTTGTGCCTGACAATCACTGTATAGGGGTTAACTTTAGGTTAGCTCCTCCAAGGGAGTTTGGTGTATAGCAGAGTGGGTCCACCCCCGAACGCTCACGACTCCTCGGCGAAGGTAACACCAATTGGCAGTCGCTGATTGGCTGCTGCAGTAATGTGACATAAGCTGGAAATCACAAAACCAACATTCTAGGAAGGAAAGTATTGTTTTTGTTTGTTTTTTTCATGTTGTGCAATTAAAAGGATTATGTCAGCAGGTTTTTCCTTTTTATTCTGAGAGTAGCCTAATATATGGCATGAGACACTGATTCCAGGGATGTGTCACTTATTAGGCTGTATGTTGTAGTTTCAATACAAACAGTGTTTTATCAAGAGGAGATTAACACTACTACATGGCATGTGCAGAGCTGACCAGCTAATCTGTGTAACCCTGCCCTCACCACTAATTGGCATCTTGCTGACAATTCACCTGGTAAAGAGGATGCTTCTAGTCAGGGGTGTGGTCAGGGTTATACACAGAAGTCTTAGGGCTACTTTGCACACACAGATAAATCTTTGGCAGATCTGTGGTTGCAGTGAAATTGTGGACATATTATTCCATTTGTACACAGCCACAAACCTGGCACTGATTGTCCACAATTTCACTGCAACCACAGATCTGCCGCAGATTTATCTCTGTGTGCAAAGTACCCCTTAGGTCAGCTATATCTACATCAGACAAAACAAGTATTCTATGAAAACTGCACCAAGCAGCCTAGTAAGTGATATATCCCTGGAATAAGGCTTTCTTGCCTCATGTTATGCTGTTCTCAGATTAAATAGCAATAACCTGTTGATAGATTCCCTTTAAGGAATTGGGAGGAGTTGTCTAGTAGCAGACAATCCCTTTATATCTTCTTAATAGGACCTGAAACAAATATTGTTTATTAGCAATTTGGCAGAGAAAATAGAACTCAACTTAGTTGTTCCTTCTAAATGACAATGAAAAGGAACTCAAGGGATGTTTTCTTCTACTACTAGGTGCCCTATTAACCTTTCCTAAATTGTTTTCATTACAACATGCTGCATAATGTATTCGGCTTCTATATTTCTATAAAAAAACAGATGGGAAATTATATGAACACAAGTATTGTCTTAAGATTCAAATTAACCTTATATATATAGATAAGAAAGCTTGAGGCACAGCAGTTTTTTGCAAAATTTAACTTGACCGCTGCCTTTCTTGAAGAACAGAATGGACTCCAAAAATAGACGTGATCATGGTTGCCTGGTCTTCAGACCATCTGTCTTTGCATTAATTGTGCTATCATTTGGATACTGCAAGTGGTGGATAAATAGGTTAGGTGTCTGAAGCTTGATGCACATAAACTGTAATAATTATTTTCCTGCCTCTGCCGCACATCAGTGAACCTGGAGAGGCCTAGATTGATTTCATCAACCGTTTTTATTTACATTTATGTGGTTGTCTGAGAAGTTGCCATACATTTCCTACTATAATATACATTGCAGTACAACAAATTTTAAATTAGCTTCAAGACACAAAAGATTTATTCATCCCCAGAAAGGTCTTGTTGTAGTTGTAATTTTTTTTGTTGCAGAATAAACAAAATTGTCATGTACATTATTTGAATGGTCATTGCACAAAAGATTGGAAATTCTAGTTTCTGTCCACAACTCAAATACCCCTTTATTAAATACTATGATTCCCAGTGTAAAATGGCACCGTTACAGCAATAATAGCATTGGGTGTCCCAGGGATTGTGACATTATCATGCCATGTGAGCACTGCAGCCAACAAGTGGTTGCTAATAGGCGTCTTTGCTCCAAATTCCTTCGAACTAACCTCTGACTTTTAAAGGAAATGTAAAAACTGCAGTACATTGGGTGCTGATGATTGGTTGCAGAGCTAACGTGACATGATAAGGTCATATGATTCCAAGGAGACCCGGTGTCGACAACGCTGGAATGGTGCGGGACGTGAGTATCTGTTATTATTTTTGCTACCACTTGGAAATACACACTAGAGATCAAAATTAGAGAACAATGTATGATCACTTGCTTTTTTCAGAAATAATGTAAGTTACATCTGAAGGTTTTTTGTAAGGGGTACACCATGACACTAGAACGTTGTTTTACAAAAGATCCAAAGTTTATCAACATAAAACCTTTAATTTGCCCAAATCATGATGATCATAATTAGAGAACAACAATTACTGTAGCACAGAGAAAGATTATAACTGAATTTTCCAAAGGTAACAACAGACAACAGTCACCAATCAGTAGGAAGTGCACAGGCATTTGCTTTGAATGACTTCAGCGCATTTGCGACCAAAGGACATCCCTAGTTTCTCACACTGCTGAGGTGTGATTTTGGTCCACTCTTCTTCTAGTCTCTCCCACAGTTCTTTGACTGTTGTGGGTTTTTTGGCCATAACGTTGTCACCAAGGATTTTCCAGAGGTTTTCTATTGAGTTTAGATCACGACTCTGGCCTGGCTATTTCATTGTTTCAATATTTTCTATGTCAAGAAACTGCTTTACCCGTTTTGCTGTGTGACCCCCAAGGAGCTTAGCCTGCTCCACAAAGGGCAGGTCCTAACCATGATATGCAGACAGCACTTGCCTTTAATAGCAGTGACAAGAGCTAGCTCCAACTGTTACTGTTTAATCATTAAATTTTGTTTTCAGACTTTAAAAGCAGCATTTAAGTCACATGTTTCATGTGGAGCATTAGACTGTTCATCCTTGTCGTGCTTGCAGGTGACTGGTGGGTTACCAAGGCTTCTGGGGCCTTCTGAAGGCCATTGTTATCTTCAGTTTGGTCCTTTTGTGACTAAAATGATTTACATCAATTAAGAAATGTGCTCCTCAGACCATCTGGGGATATCTCAACTCTGGACCAGACCTCAATCAGAGGTGAATAAAACTTTCACACTCCTTATCTATGAACTGCTGCAATATTTACTGCCTCAACTGTGTGTACCTTTCCATACTGATAGTTCTGCTTCACATAACTTGTCTTATTTACTGCTCCATTCTTTGTCTTGTGTATAAATATGTGTCTCTTCAGATTTTGCGTTATACTGAGCCTGATGAAGAGACCTGAGTAGTCTTGAAAGCTTGCTATTATTACTTTCTTTTTAGTTAGCCATTAAAAGGTATCAACTATTGAGGACTCCATTCTTTTAAACTATTTTATTAATCCATAAGGCAAGTGTCATAAAGAAAAAATCTAAAGACCAAAATTGAATTGTCATTTCTAAGTTGCCTCACTTCCTAAAAAAATGCATTAAAAACAAACAAAACATCATATGTATCACAAAATTATAACATTAAAGCGGTTGTCCAGTACTTAAACATTGATGGCCTATCATTAGGATCATCAATGTCTATTCTCGGTACCGGTGGAGGCAGCAAATAGCAGAACATGCTCAGTTCTAGAGCAGCTTCATCTTTTTTTATTGGCCACAGCCAGGTATTGCATATTCGCTTCCTACTGATTTGACTAGGAGACATTTGTGCAATTCTCGCCCACAGCCACTATTAGAGACAGAGCAGCTGGAACTCTGGAACTGAACATTTTCAGCCACCTGCTGCCGGTGTCGGCTCCGAGAACAGCTGGTCGGCAGGTGTGCCGCGTGTCGGACCCCAGCCAATCAGACATTGATGACCTATACTAAAGCTAGACCATCAATGTAAAAGGAGTGGACAACCTCTTTAAATATTACAACTCAGCACATAATGAACAAGCCTTTGTACAGCTCCACTAATGGAAAAATAAAAAGTTATACAGTAGGTCTCAGAACAATACAAATAATTTGTTTATTTATAAACTTCAACATTTTTTAACTACTAAAATAACAGCGTTCGGTTTCCCTCCAATTTTGATACCCAGCCAATATAAAGCTGACAGCTGGGGACTGGTATTCTTAGGCTGGGTAGGCCCCCAGCCTAAAATAGCAGCCCGCAGCCACCCAGAATTGTCACATCCATTAGATGCGACAATCCCGGCATTTTACCCAGCTCTTCCCATTTGCCCTGATGTGGTGGCAATCGGGGTAATATAAGGAGTTAATGATAGCTCACAGCTGCCACTAAGCCCCAGATTAGTCTTGGGTATGGGTCTATGAGACCCCCCGTTACTAATCTTGTAAGTGAAAAGACATAAACACAAACATCAAAAAAAACCTTTATTTGAAATAAAATACAAAAAATCCACGCTCTTTCTCCAATTTATTAACCCCACAAACACCCAGGTCTGATGTAATCCATACAAAGTTCCACAACAATCCAGGCACTCCTACATCCTGAAGTCACAGCTCGCGGGCACAGAACATGACCGCACGCTGTGGTTGCAGCCTGTAACGCCCTTGCCAGCATCCTCACACTCTCCTGCTCCCCTTACCCACAAAGGATGTCGGTTTCCTCACCTGTCCAGGCATCCTGCGGCCGAGGTCCCATCCCCGTCCCATGCTGCTGCCTCCCAGAGCATCTGTACACCTTGCAGGCTCCCAGTGTCATGATCATGCTCTGCTGGCCCAGTTTCTAGCATTTGCTTGGTGGGACAGTCTCCTGCAGAGCTGGCTTACCCTTTTTGCACCCTTTGGGTTTTCGGCCTCTTCCTGACCCTGTGGGAGGGGTCCTCTGGATTTCGATTTTGACCCCTCTCCACTTTATTATGAAGCCAACCCTGCGGCAGTGCTGCCAGTGATATTTCCGGTTTTGGCAAGTACTCGGCTCTGGTCTGCTCGTGTCTTACCCGATCCTGTCCCGCTACCGCTCCCCTCCTCTAGCTCTCTCGACTTCCTTCCTCTGCCCATGTCTGCATTTCCTGACCTGCCTGTGACCCTCTCCATCTCATCACTTTATTCTGTTCTGCTCTTCCCTGTCCTTCTCCCTCCATTTACCTCCCTCTGTGTTACCCACCAGTTAATTAGTTGATCCCTTCCTACTGACTGACACCCTTTGTGTGCAGACTTCGGCTTGTGCTTTGACTCTGTCTCAGTTTTCCCTTTTGTCCTGACATTATCTTTCAGTGCATTGACCTCAGCCTGTTTGATTACTCTCCCCTAGGTTCTGCGCCACCTTTTCTTCTATTAGTTCCTATCTGGTTGTGCTCGGGAGACATCTTGTGATTCAGCCCTGAACTGCATCAGGTTAGCATCACACCCAGCCTTTGTCCATAGGGCATGCCCACGGCCACATCCCCTTTCTTAAAGGACCAGCGTCCTCCTAACCTGAAAGTATCTCCCAGGTCAGCTGGGAGGCCGCAGGTACTTAATGCACCTCTACCCTATTAGTGGTGCCTGGGCAACGAGTCCATATGTTTTTTTAATTATTTATTTAAATTATTAAAAAAGCCTCATGGCTTCCCTCATATTTTGATACACAGCCAAGATATCGTGCACAACTAGGGCTGCAGCCTGTAGTTGTATACTTTATCTGCGCTGGTCTGGTGGTTGACCTCCACCATGCCATGCACACCTGTTGCGGTTTGCAAATTCCTTCTGTTTCTATCATAATTAATATTGGTGGCTGTTCACATTCAGCCACCTCACCATTTTCCACAGGCATTGTTAATTAGACAACATTTACTTGGGCCTGCTCCGCCTTCATTCATGGCTGCTCGTCAGGCACTGTGAGGGCCAGTTCTGACATTGTCCTGGTGTGTGTGGCATCTGCTGCACATGCTGGGTCTGGGCTGCCTTTATTCGCAGTTTCCTCTCTTTGCAATATGGAAGCGGTTCTGAAATGTTAAGGTATATGTGTTGCTTTAATATGGTTCTGCTTTTAATGTAATTAGGAGGCCGCATGGCACAATGAAAATATAAAATAGAGTAGGACCCCCTATTGAGATATTCCGTGACATGACAGTGGTGGCTCAAAAAATTGATCAATTGTTTGCTAAAAATCTCATTTTGTATTATAGTACAGTTGGAATTATGTTGTGAATTTACACTTTGTATTTGATGCATGCCATTTTCAGGCAGTGCTGGCTTTTCTATTTTTTCCTTTATCTGCACTGGGTATCTGTATGCAGAAGACCCTATATATTTTTTTTTACTTTATTTTTAAACTTTGCTTGGGCAGTTAGACAGCCTCTGTGAGGGCAACCAATCAGAGATGCCAGCAAGCTGGTGGTCTGAGCGTGCGAGGTGCTGAAGTAAAGTGAGGTGATTGAAGATAAGTGTGTGTAATACTATTGTATGAACTGAGGATTTCGATAGCGTTAGGGAAATGACAACCAGAGACGGGGTCTTGGTGCAAACAAGTTTTATAATATGCAACCAATAAATATGTACACAGAAAAGAACATAAACACGGTATATACCTGCCAGGTTCAGAGCAAGGGGAACTCCCAGGACCGCGCACCGGACTCCCCCAGGGAGGCCACCAGGAGCAAACCCCTATACAGGGGCTGTCTGGCGATCACCCCAGAAGGCCTAAATGCGCAGCAGCCGAGACACGAAAGGGCAACAGGTTATAGTCCAAAAATGTCCGTACGTGATGTGGAACGTGAGTCCTAGAGCGGATATGAACCGGAAGGGATCGGGCAGAAGCGCCGACCAGTGACTGCAGACGGAGTCCGGGACCAGCGAGGGCACAGCTTGATGAGACCAGGTGGAGTCCAGAGCCGGTGTCGGGTATTTTCAACAGGATCCAAATACAATCAGGACCCAAGAGCAGCAGGGCAGGAGTAGACAGGAAGCAGTATACTCAAGCAACTAGACTAAGCTTAGAGGCGGGCTTTTAAACAGATGAACAGGAAGTAGGGCAACAGAACAGAAAACTCCATGTTAACAAAGGGCAAGATCCTTCAAAAACAAACTGAAAATCCCGGAACACTGACAGTGTGACATAGTTTTAACACAATCTCATAGTGGTGATAACTGAAACTGTTTAATTTAATTAGGGAATTGATTGTCTGTGTTTGTCTGTGGTACTGTGAAAAAGCAAAAAAAAGTGTGTCTAGTGATTTAATCAGTAGTATTAGCCACACCTGTTTCTAGAAGCTTCTAGCAGCTTCTGGTAGTCCTTGTAGAACTATATAAACCAGCCAGAGCAAGCGAGGTGCTGAGCGTGCGAGGTGCTGAAGTAAAGTGAGGCGATTGAAGATAAGTGTGGCATAGTTTTAACACAATCTCATAGTGGTGATAACTGTAACTGTTTAATTTAATTAGGGAATTGATTGTCTGTGTTTGTCTGTGGTACTGTGAAAAAGCAAAAAAAAGTGTGTCTAATGATTTAACCCCTTCAGCCCCAAGCCTATTTTGACCCTAAAGACCAAGCCATTTTTTGCAATTTTGATCAGTGTCACTTTATGAGGTTATAACTCTGGAACGCTTCAACGGATCCCGGTGATTCTGAGATTGTTTTCTCGTGACATATTGGGATTCATGTTAGTGGTAAAATTAGGCCGATATTTTTTGCATTTCTTTGTGAAAAAAAACGGAAATTTCGCGAAAATTTTGAAAATTTTGTAATTTTCAAACTTTGAATTTTTATGCTCTAAAACCAACGAGACATATGACACAAAATAATTAATAAATAACATTTCCCACATGTCTACTTTACATCAGAACAATTTGGAGGGAAAAAAAAAAAATTTAAGGAAGTTATAGGGGTTCAAAGTTTATGAGCAATTTCTCATTTTTACAACAAAATTTACAAAGCCACATTTTTTAGGGACCACATCACATTTGAAGTGATTTTGAGAGGTCTACATGACACAGAACACCCAAAAGTGACACCATTCCAAAAACGGCACCCAGTAGCCACTCAAAACCACATTCAAGAAGGTTATTAACCCTTCAGGTGCTTCACAGTAACTACAGCAATGTGGAAGGAAAAAATGAACATTTTACTTTTTGCAACAAAAATGTTAATTTAGCCTCAAATATTGCATATTCACAAGGGTAGTAGGATTAAATGAACCCCAAAACTTGTTGGGCAATTTCTTCTGAGCACGCAGATACCTCATATGTGGCGAAAAAACACTGTTTGGGCGCACGGCAGGACTCGGAAGGGAAGGAGCGCCATTTGACTTTTTGAACAGAAAATTAGCTAGAATCGTTAGCCTCACCATGTTGCGTTTGGAGAGCCCCTGAGGTGCCGAAACAGTGGAGCTCCCCCACATGTGACCCCATTTTGGAAACTAGACACCTCATGGCATTTGTCTAGATGTTTATTGAGCACTTTGAACCTCTGGGGGCTTCACAAAAGTTAATAGAGTTGAGCCGTGCAAATAAAAAATTTTTTTTTTACCACAAAATTGTTACTTCAACCAGGTAGCTTTTTTTTGACGAGGGTATCAGGAGAAATTGCACAATATATTTTATGGTGCAATTTTTCCTGAGTACACAGACATCTCATATGTGGTAGAAATGAAATGTTTTGGCGCACAGCAGGGCTCAGAATGCAAGGAGCGTCATTTGACGTTTCAAATGCAAAATTGTCTGGGATAATTAGCGTATTCCATGTTGTGTTCGGAGACCCCCTGAGGTGCCGAAACAGTGGAGCTCCCCCACATGTGACCCCATTTTGGAAACTAGACCCCTCATGGAATTTATCTAGATGTTTATTGAGCACTTTGAACCTCTGGGGGCTTCACAAAAGTTAATAGAGTTGAGCCGTGAAAATAAATTGTTTTTTTTTTACCACAAAATTGTTACTTCAACCAGGTAGCTTTTTTTTTCACAAGGGTATCAGGAAAAATTGCACCATAAAATGTATTGTGCAATTTCTCCTGAGTACACAGACATCTCATATGTGGTGGAAATGAAATGTTTGGGCGCAGAGCAGGGCTCAGAATGCAAGGAGCGTCATTTGACGTTTCAAACGCAAAATTGTCTGGGATAATTAGCGTATTCCATGTTGTGTTCGGAGACCCCCTGAGGTGCCGAAACAGTGGAGCTCCCCCACATGTGACCCCAGTTTGGAAACTAGACCCCCATGGCATAGAAAAAAAAATAGGGCGCACGCACAAATGTTCTGCAAAAAAGGGGGGGGGGACTAGGTGGGAAGGAAAAAAGAAGTCCTGTCCAAAGTCGAGTACGACTGCAGGACGATTGCTGATCAGGTACCTAATTGTACATGTTTTGTTTTGTTTTTTTTATTTGGGGTGCACAAAAAAAAGCAAAAACTAGAGCAACAATTACGTACCTGATCAGCCAATCACGTAGCTGCTCAGCACTTGGCGGCAGGCAGGTGGGGGAGGAGGGGGGGAGAGGGAGTGGGAGATGCGATTGGGGATAGTTAGAAAAGAGCCACGAACAATACTTACAGGATGGATCAGAACAGCGGCAGATTGGGGGGCGGCAGATTGGGCAGCGGCAGATGGGGGGGCAGCGGCATATAAAGGGAGCATCTGTGAATGTGAGATGGCGGCGGCTGGGATAGGGTGGGGGCGGATGGGAGAGTGCGCAGTGAATGCAGGAGCGGCAGAGGATGGGGGGGAAGGGGGGATGGGAGTGAAGGGGAGTGGGAGGTGAGATTGGGGATAGTTACCCTACAGGATGGATCTAGGCAGCAGGATCACAGGAGATGAAGGAGGCAGCAGATCGGGGAGGGTGAGAGGTGGGAGAGGGAGCGCAGCGCAGATCACGGGGGAGACAGGTGAGCAGAGCACAGATCATGGGGGTGAGAGGTGAGGGAACGCAGATCACGGGGGAGACAGGTGAGCAGAGCACAGATCACGGGGGTGAGAGGTGAGGGAGCGCAGATCACGGGGAGATAGGTTAGCAGAGCGCAGATCACGGGGGTGAGAGGTGGAGGGAGAGTGGACAGCAGATCACGGGGGTGACAGGTGAGGGAGCACAGATCACGGGGGTGACAGGTGAGGGAGCACAGATCACGGGGGAGATAGGTTAGCAGAGCGCAGATCACGGGGGTGAGAGGTGGAGGGAGAGCGGACAGCAGATCATGGGGGTGACAGGTGAGGGAGCACAGATCACGGGGGTGACAGGTGAGGGAGCACAGGTCACGGGGGTGACAGGTGAGGGAGCACACATCACGGCGGTGACAGGGGAGGGAGCACACATCACGGGGGTGACAGGGGAGGGAGCACACATCACGGGGGTGACAGGGGAGGGAGCACACATCACGGCGGTGACAGGGGAGGGAGCACACATCACTGGGGTGATAGGGGAGGGAGCACACATCACGGCGGTGACAGGGGAGGGAGCACACATCACGGGGGTGACAGGGGAGGGAGCACACATCACGGCGGTGACAGGGGAGGAGCACAGATCACGGGGGTGACAGGGGAGGGAGCGCACATCACGGGGGTGACAGGGGAGGGAGCGCACATCACGGCGGTGACAGGGGAGGGAGCCCACATCACGGCGGTGACAGGGGAGGGAGCACACATCACGGCGGTGACAGGGGAGGGAGCACACATCACGGCGGTGACAGGGGAGGGAGCACACATCAAGGCGGTGACAGGGGAGGGAGCGCACATCACGGGGGTGACAGGGGAGGGAGCGCACATCACAGGGGTGACAGGGGAGGGAGCGCTCATCATGGGGGTGACAGGGGAGGGAGCGCACATCACGGGGGTGACAGGGGAGGGAGCGCACATCACGGGGGTGACAGGGGAGGGAGCACAGATCACGGCGGTGACAGGTGAGGAAGCACACATCTCGGCGGTGACAGGGGAGGGAGCACAGATCACGGGGGTGACAGGGGAGGAAGCACACATCACGGGGGTGACAGGGGAGGGAGCACACATCACAGGGGGTGACAGGGGAGGGGGCGGGTAGCTGACCACGGGGGTGAGAGGTGGGTGGAGCGTGCAGCACATCAGTAGGGGAGGGGGCGAGCTCCACATCACGGAGGGGAGGGGCCGGGCAGCAGATCGGGAGGAACGGTGGCACTGTGGCAGATGGAGGGCGGCGGCAGCGGATCGGGAGGTGTGTGGGTGAGGGTGCGGGCAGCAGATACGAGGGGTGGGGGTGTGGGCAGGAGATCGGGGAGACAGGTGGCAGATCGCGGAGGACAGCGGCGGCGGATCGGGAGGCTTTTCGCCGGTTTCATACAGTGCAATGGCAGCGCGGCAATTTCCGGGTCCCATGCTCCGGTCTCATGACAGCATGGGACTGGAGCTTGTCGCCCTGCCATTGCACTGTGTACACTCACTGTGCTCAGTGTGCTGGCGTGCTGCAGGGACGACAAGTGAAGCTGATGGGGGCGGTCACCGGCAACAGGTCCACTGTGATTGGAGAAATCGGTCACAAGGCCGATCTCTCCAATCAGAGCTACTGGAGCTGGGGGAGGGTGATCCAGCGAGGTCACCCAGCTCCAGCCAATGGCCAGTGCTACAGCTGCACTGGCCAGGGCTGGATTTCAATGTTTCAGTCATTTTAAATGGCTGGAACATTACAGTGGCTGTGATTGGTTGAGCGGCGTTCGTCAGCCAATCACAGCCTCCGTAGGTCCGGGGAGGAGGCACCACCCCTCCTGAGGTCAGGAACAGGTCCCCTCCTCCCCGAATCTGCGGTTTTTGTTAGCCGATCGCAGTCACCGGAGGCTCCGGTGCCGCGATTCCGCCATGACGGAAAGATCCGTCCTTGGTCGTTAAGGCCCAGGGCACAAGGACGGATCTTTCCGTCCATGGTCATGAAGGGGTTAATCAGTAGTATTAGCCACACCTGTTTCTAGAAGCTTCTAGCAGCTTCTGGTAGTCCTTGTAGAACTATATAAACCAGCCAGAGCAAGCGAGGTGCTGAGCGTGCGAGGTGCTGAAGTAAAGTGAGGCGATTGAAGATAAGTGTGGCATAGTTTTAACACAATCTCATAGTGGTGATAACTGTAACTGTTTAATTTAATTAGGGAATTGATTGTCTGTGTTTGTCTGTGGTACTGTGAAAAAGCAAAAAAAAGTATGTCTAGTGATTTAATCAGTAGTATTAGCCACACCTGTTTCTAGAAGCTTCTAGCAGCTTCTGGTAGTCCTTGTAGAACTATATAAACCAGCCAGAGCAAGCGAGGTGCTGAGCGTGCGAGGTGCTGAAGTAAAGTGAGGCGATTGAAGATAAGTGTGGCATAGTTTTAACACAATCTCATAGTGGTGATAACTGTAACTGTTTAATTTAATTAGGGAATTGATTGTCTGTGTTTGTCTGTGGTACTGTGAAAAGCAAAAAAAGTGTGTCTAGTGATTTAATCAGTAGTATTAGCCACACCTGTTTCTAGAAGCTTCTAGCAGCTTCTGGTAGTCCTTGTAGAACTATATAAACCAGCCAGAGCAAGCGAGGTGCTGAGCGTGCGAGGTGCTGAAGTAAAGTGAGGCGATTGAAGATAAGTGTGGCATAGTTTTAACACAATCTCATAGTGGTGATAACTGTAACTGTTTAATTTAATTAGGGAATTGATTGTCTGTGTTTGTCTGTGGTACTGTGAAAAGCAAAAAAAGTGTGTCTAGTGATTTAATCAGTAGTATTAGCCACACCTGTTTCTAGAAGCTTCTAGCAGCTTCTGGTAGTCCTTGTAGAACTATATAAACCAGCCAGAGCAAGCGAGGTGCTGAGCGTGCGAGGTGCTGAAGTAAAGTGAGGCGATTGAAGATAAGTGTGGCATAGTTTTAACACAATCTCATAGTTTGACACAAGAACATAGTTTGAATTTATCCTTATACGTTTCCCATTGTTTGTTTTTCTACTTTACTGTTTATCCCTATTTAATAGGTGCTCCATGGACAATGCTACCAGGTGTGTATCTTGTCAGATGTATGCATGCCTTGAGCAGCCGTCCGAGGGTGAATATGTCTGCACTCGATGCAAGCATGTTGCGTATTTGGAAGCCAAGGTAACTGATCTAAATAAGCATCTTGCAACACTCAGGGGCATTGCAAACCTTGAGAGGAGTTTAGAGCTCACTGAGCTTTCTCTGGCTGGGGCCAGTGATATGGAGGAGGGTGGAGGTGGAGAAGATCAGTATCCAGAGGTAGGTAGCTGGGTAACAGTTAGAAGAAGAGGTAGGGGGAAAAGTGTCAGGGAGCCTAGTCCTGACCTGGCACAACCAAGTAAATATGCCTGTTTGGCTGATATTAGGAATGAAGGGCCAGGACAAGGGTCACTACAGCAGGACGTTGCTCCTAGCAACCAGGAAAACAACTGCTGTAGGAAGGAGGGAAATAGGAGTGCAGCAAAGCCCAGACAGATGTTGGTGGTAGGGGACTCTATAATTAGGCGGACAGACAGGGTCATCTGTCGCCGAGACTGTGAATGCTGAACAGTGTGTTGGCTGCCGGGTGCTCGGGTTCGGCATATTGCGGATCGGATAGACAGATTGCTGGGTGGGGCTGGGGAAAACCCAGCGGTCATGGTACACATTGGTACTAATGACAAAGTTAGAGGTAGGTGGAAGGTCCTTAAAAATGATTACAGGGAACTAGGAGAGAAACTGAAGTCCAGGACCTCCAAGGTGGTGTTTTCAGAAATACTACCGGTGCCACGAGCGTCACTAGAAAGACAGCGGGAGCTTAGGGAGATAAATATGTGGCTTAGAAATTGGTGCAGGAAGGAAGGGTTCAGGTTCATGGAGAACTGGGCCGACTTCTCAGTCGGCTACAGGCTCTACGGTAGGGATGGGCTGCACATCAATGGGGAGGGTGCAGCTGTGCTGGGGGCGAAAATAGTTAGACGGATGGAGGAGCTTTTAAACTAGGATCTGGGGGGAGGGAGGTTAGTGGAGCAAAAAAGGGGATAGATAGAGCACATAGAGACAGTGAGATGGTAGGGGTCAATGAAGGAGTAGGGGGGGATGGGAAATGCAAGGAACGTAGGGAGTCTAGGAGTAATAAAGGTGTTAATAGTATTAAATGTCTACTGGCAAATGCAAGAAGTCTTGCAAACAAAATGAATGAATTGGAGACTCTTATGTCAACCATGGATTATGATGTGGTGGGCATTACGAAAACCTGGCTGGATGAAAACCATGACTGGGTGACAAACATACAGGGTTATAGTACATTTAGGAAGGACAGGAAAGACAAAAAAGGTGGTGGGGTGTGTATATTTATCAAATCTAACCTAAAACCTGTGTTGAATTATGACATTGGGGGGAACTGCAACAATGTAGAGTCAGTATGGGTAAATGTACATGGGGAGGGGAATAATGGAAAAATGCTAATTGGAGTTTGCTATAAGCCTCCTAACATACCTGAACAAATAGAGGGTGAAATGCTGGAACAAATTGAAAAGGCAGCTAATATTAATAATCGTGTTCTTATTATGGGGGATTTCAACTATCCAGACATACAGTGGGACATAGAATCTTCTGGTTCTGCTAAAAGCTGTAAGTTCTTATCTACTATTCAAGACAATTTCCTCTCTCAGATGGTAGATGAACCGACAAGGGATGATAATCTGCTAGATCTGGTCCTGTCAAATAGACCGGATACAATTTCAGAACCACAGGTCCGGGAGCACTTGGGCACCAGCGATCATAATATGGTAAGCTTCAACGTAATATTCAATAGAACATTTCAAAGGGGAAATGCTAAAACCTGGAATTTTAGGAAAGCTGATTTCAACAAATTAAGGGAAGAGCTTAAATGTGTAGATTGGGACAAAGTCATGATAACTGGGGCTACTGAACATAAATGGGGTAAGTTTAAGGATATACTACTAGAGTCCTATAAAAAACTTATACCCTTTATTACCATTTTATGGTAATAAAATGTCCAGGAATAAAAAGAAACCACTATGGATAAATAAGACTGTACAAAGTATAATAATACAAAAACAAAGGGCGTTTAAAATCTTAAAGGCTGAGAATACAGAAATAGCATTTCAGAAGTATAAAGATATCAATAGAAAATGTAAAAAAGAAATCAAACAAGCAAAACTAGCTACTGAAACAAAAATCGCCAATGATAATATAAATCCCAAAATCTTTTATAAAAATATATTAATGCCAAAAGGAAAACAAAAAATAGTATTGGCCCCTTAAAATATAATAACATGTTAGTTATAGAGGACAAACAAAAGACTGAGATATTAAATAGGCATTTCTCATCTGTGTTCACCAAGGAACTGACTGTGCCAGGGATCATTCAACAAATGAAAAATCAAAGTTCACCACCCGATATAATCAATTTAACACAAGATGAAGTACGCCTACGTCTGAGTAAATTAAACATTGACAAATCCTCAGGGCCAGATGGCATTCATCCACGAATATTGAGGGAATTGAGCTTCGTAATCGACAGACCGCTGTATCTCATCTTTTTAGATTCTCTTGTAACAGGGTTGGTGCCTCAGGATTAAAGGATTGCTGATGTGGTACCGATATTTAAGAAAGGTAAGAGGGTAGATCCAGGCAACTACCATCCAGTAAGCCTGACATCAGTAGTATGCAAAGTTTTTGAGGGCATATTAAGGGATGACATGCAAAAAAATATTGCAGAAAATAATATAATAACTGACAAACAGCATGGATTCATGAAAGATAAGTTGTGTCTAACCAATCTGTTGGGGTTCTATGAGGGGGTAAGTGCAAACCTGGATACTGGTAATGCAGCTGATGGGATTTATTTGGACTTTGCAAAGGCATTTGATACTGTACCACATAATAGCCTTATACAAAAGCTCCAGAAGCAAGGACTAGGGGAAACTATATGCAACTGGGTAAGGAATTGGCTAAAGCTGGGTTCACACTAAACGACAGCGACAACGACATCGCTGTTACGTCACCATTTTCTGTGACGTAGCAGCGACCTTGTAAGTCGCTGTTATGATCGCTGCTTAGCTGTCAAACACAGCAGCCGAAGCAGCGATCATAACGACACGCGTCGCTGTGCTGCAACATGTGCAGAGAGCAGGGAGCCGCGCACACTGAGCGCTGGCTCCCTGCTCTCCTAGCTACAGTACACATCGGGTTAATTACAAGATGTGTACTGCAGCTACATGTGCAGAGAGCAGGGAGCCGCGCACACTGCTTAGCGCTGGCTCCTTGCTCTCCTAGCTACAGTACACATCGGGTTAATTACACGATGTGTACTGCAGCCACATGTGCAGAGAGCAGGAGCCGGCGCTGGCAGCGTGAGAGCGGCGGAGGCTGGTAACGAAGGTAAATATCGGGTAACCACCTTGGTTACCCGATGTTTACCTTGGTTACAGCTTACCGCTCCTGCTCCCTGCTCGCTTCATTTCGTCGCTCTCTCACTGTCACACACAGCGATCTGTGCGTCACAGCGGGAGAGCGACGACCAAAAAATGAAGCTGGACATTCAGCAACGAGCGGGACCTCACAGCAGGGGCCAGCTCGTTGCTGGATGTCACACACAGCGACAGCGACGGGACATCGCTGCAACGTCACAGAAAATGGTGACGTAGCAGCGACGTCGTTGTCGTTGTCGCTGTGTGTGACACCACCTTAAAAGATAGGAAACAAAGAGTAGTCATAAATGGTACATTCTCTAAATGGGCTATAGTCAGCAGTGGGGTGCCGCAGGGATCTGTGCTAGGACTGATTCTTTGTAATCTTTTTATTAATGACCTTGTGGATGAGATTGATAGTAAAGTGTCAGTCTTTGCTGATGACACCAAAACATTGTAGGATATTAAAAACTGACCTTGATTGTACAATATTACAAAAAGATCTGGATAAGATGTCAGAATGGGCAGATACTTGGCATACAAGATTGAATGTTGATAAATGTAAAGTAATGCACCTAGGACGGAGTAATCCTATAACTGTGCATACATTAAATGGAAGTAAGCTCGTGACTACAGAACAGGAGAAGGACTTGGGTATTCTCATTACAAATAAGCTGAGCAGCAGCACTCAATGTCAAGCAGCAGCTGCTAAAGCAAACAAGATTTTAGGGTGTATAAAAAGAGACATTAGATCCCGTGATCCCAACGTATTGTTACCCCTCTATAAATCACTTGTAAGGCCACATCTGGAATATGGGATCCAGTTTTGGGCTCCACATTTTAAAAAGGACATTCAGAAGTTAGAGTCAGTTCAAAGGAGGGCAACTAGACTACTACAAGGAATGGAAGGCCTCCCATATGATGACAGGTTGAAAAAGTTAGATATGTTTAGCTTAGAAAAAAGACGTTTCAGAGGAGATCTCATTTATATGTATAAATACATGTGTGGTCAATATAAAGGACTGGCACATGACTTATTTCTTCCAAAGACAATACTAAGGACCAGGGGGCACTCACTGCGAGTGGAAGAAAAGCGATTCCGACAGCTAAATAGGAAAGGGTTCTTTACAGTTAGAGCAGTCAGACTGTGGAATGCCCTACCACAAGAGGTAGTAATGGCTGATACTATAACAGCTTTTAAAAAAGGGCTGGATGATTTCCTCAATACACATAACATTGTTGGTTATAAATGACTTAGTGATCAAATGTAGAACTGGTGGAGGAAGGTTGAACTAGATGGACCTAGGTCTTTTTTCAACCTAAGTAACTATGTAACTATGAGTGCAGCCAATCACGGATGTTGTCACAGACGGTAGGTGGGGGAAGTGGTTAATATGCATGAAGGATAATGAGCGGACCTGGAAGAAGTGTTACAGCTGCTCTGCTGAGACTGATAAGTATGACCTGCTTTAACCTGCTTTTCTATCTACTCATTAAAAGGTATCAACCCCTGAGGTCTCTCAATTCTTTTAAAAAAATGTTTGTCTATCTACTGGCCAACACAGTACAAAGATATATTTTACCTGCTTTAACTATTTTGCTTCCTTTTTTTTTTTACAGGGATTTCCCTGGCCAATCACAAGCATGCTAATACTTGGCATGGCTGAGATGGCTCCAGAAGTACCAACAGCCTAAAAACTTGCTGATTGGTTCTCTGCAAATGTTCAACAAACTTTATTTGGAGGACAAACCCAATCAGAAACCTGACATACAGTAAAAAGTCTATGCCCGGTACGAACACTGAACTTTAAAGTTTGGGTTTACTCATCCCTAAAAACAAGGCCTAATAAAGCTTTATTGATGGAATATAAAATATATGACTCTTATAAGAAGGGGAGGAAAAAAATAAATCACAAAAAAAAACAACTTTGTGCATTCTTGAGTGGTTAATATATATTTTCCATAAAGATAATACATTTTACATGAAACATGGGATAATAAAGTTTGTAAAACACAATGATGGTAAATAGAACAATCGAAGAGCAATCAAGTATGAAATGGCAAACAGGAAAAACAAGGGCTTACTATTGTGTCACTATAATGCCGACCCTGGAAATGAAACTGTCTTCACCTTTTTGTAGAATACCATAGCTAGAATTTACCATTTTCATGACCTGATTATTCATAAGAAAACTGTTTACAAACCACCAATTACCATCCTCAATATTAAATTTCTATAAAACATTCAGGTTTCAACTGTAAACAAAGGAACAATCAGATGATGGTGATCGCCAGGACCTGTACACATGACTGCATTGGATTACAGGAGCTTTGTCTCTAATCTGCAAGGGGAATGTTGTTTAACTGGATTTGCACACAGACTATATACTTTCATATGTAACTATGGCTCTAGAGCAGGTATGCACAACCTGTGGCCAGTGAGCTACCTGTGGCCCTGGAACTATATACGGCATGCAATACCATTCTGTTGGACTGACAGCCATCTCCAACTCCACTATGTTCAGCAACTTGTAAACTATGGGGATAACTACACGCATTGTAAGCTACCTCGTGGCTTTTGAATGGATGGATTTAATTTCATATTATTCAAATTGACCTAGCACTCACATGATGCAGTTTGCCAATTTTCTTGGTTGTGAGACCTCCATCATTGGGCTGGATGATGCTGTTTCTCTTATCTTGGGAAATCTTCATTAGTGATGAGTGAGCACTAAATTGCTGTAGTGCTCGGTACTCAAATCTAGCAGGTTGGATACTTGGACGAGCTTGACTCGAGAACCAAGTATAATAGTAGTCAATGAGAAACTAGAGCATTTTTCCGGAAGACCCTAACAGGAGGGCTGTAGAGGCAGTAGAATCACTGAAATGGATGAAAACAGTGCTCAAATGGAATGGGAACAGCATGGTGAAGACACCTGGATGCCTCTTTAACTCCTAGGTCGCTGTTGGGAACAATAGTAGTACAGGGGGAAATAAACAACACCCACCAGTAGTCACTTTTAAATGTAATTTTAACATTTTATTACCTTATCTGGCATGTGGTGTGTGGGACATGGTCAGACATATCCTGTTTAATTTATGAAGGAGGGACTATGAAACTCACAAAACCTATGCAGCAGTGAGGGAACTGCCAAAAATCAAGAAAAAAGGAATAGGAACTCTGATACACCCTGTATTAAACATAAAGGAGGACCCCATACACTTCCTGTTAAAATTGTTAAGTAGTTGGACTCCTAGACTCATAAAGCTTATGCACTAAGTGCAATGACTGCCAAAAATGAGAAAGAGTGACTTCAATACACCCTGGAAGACAAGTAGAAGAGGGCCTCAGAAAACATTTTTTCCCGTTTTTAAGGAGTGGGACTCCTAGACTGGTAAAGCCTATGCCCTAAGTGTAAGGCCTATCCAATAATTGCAAGAAAGGATTGCAATACAACTAGGCAGAGTGCAAGGGCTGAAAAACATTTACCCCTGTGCTGTATACATCTATATATGTAAAAGAATTGTAAAGGAAGGCCTCATACACATGGTATAAAAATTATGAATGAGGATATCATACATAGCCTGGAAAAATTAAAATTGAGGGTCGCATGATGACCCTCTGAAAATTATGAGTGAGGGCCGCCTGGTTACCCTCTTAAAATTTGGATCAAGGGCCACCTGGTGATCCTCTAAAAATTTTGAGTGAGGGCCTCCTGTTTACCCTCTTAAAGTTTGGAGCGAGGACCGCCTAATGACCCTTTAAATATTTGGAGCAATGGTCACTTGATGACTCCATAAACTTTGAGTGAGGTCTGCATGATGACTGTTGATTTGGTGAAGCAGGACAAGAAAGAGAAGAAAATATGAAACATATAGCCTTTTTTTGGGTGGGCAAGGGTGCATGAGAATACACCGAAAAAAAAGAACATTTCAATTGGCTTTAGCTTCCACTGTTGTCATAAGGTGGAGTTGAGAAGTCTGGGTCACTCCAGGCCTTGTTCATTTTTAACTATTTAATGCCTCTCTTTTCAATCTTGACTCAACCTCAAGCCTTGTTCATTGTGATAAGATTCAGCTTGCAAGAATTTTCAGCCAACAGGCAGATGTGCCTATCATTTATTATGCCTCCAGTGGCACTAAAGACCCACTGTCACAGTTCTCTCTCTCTGCTATAGGAATTTAATGACAGGTTTTGGGACTGAGCCTCACTTTCCCTTGTGAGACTGCTAATTAAACGTGTTTTCCTTTCCTTTGGCAGTTGTAGGGTTAATGGCAGTATTCCTTGAAAATAAGCAGGCCTATTACCATCCTAGGTGATTCCGTTTTGGACCACTCCCAGTCCCTTTATATTTCCTCTGCTACCAGGGGGTGACGGTAATTCTTAATTCATTAGGATTCTGGTCTTGGAGGAGGAAGGAGCTGCTAAATCCCTGTCTTGGAGTTGCTGGTCTTGCAGTCTTGGTTCTGACTGCAGCATTCAATTGTGATGTTTTTCCCCTGTTTGTCTTCCCTTTCCAGTGGGTTGTTTCAGTGCCGCGGTGAGGGTAGCATTCAGCACCTGCCCACTCCCTAGCCAAGGACTATTGTACGGTCATCTCAGGGCTTCAGGTTCCGGCTCGATGACAGGTGAGGAATCTGTATAGGGACTGGCTAGGAGTGCAGGGTACAGTGGCAGGTAAGTGAGGAGGTACCCATTTTCCCTCTCACCATTGTTAAAGTGTCCTCAATGTACCCCTTCACTCTCCCCTAGTCCATGCATGACACCCACTTTGACAAAACACTAGTGGCAGGGCAGGCCAGCACCTTCAAGACGTAGAGGGATAGTTCATAACACATGTCCAGCTTGGATCCCCAATAGTTGTACGGCATAGAGGAATCATGGAGGATGCTGGTACGGTCGGCTAGGTACTCCTTCACCAACTTCCAAAACTTTTCTTCCTTGTCAGAGCACCCTGCCTATTAGGGCCTGGGCACTGAGAGGGTCTAATGAAACTGTCCCAGACTTTTGATTTGATAGTGTTCTACTACGTCTATTGGATCTGGTGTGTGTCTCCCTTGCAACTAGGTTGCCCAAAGAACCTCTGCTGCCAGCATTGTCAGATGGAAATTCTTGTACTAATTGTTTGACTAGGACCTTTTGGTATTGCACAATTTCACTAGCCCTTTCCACTGCAGGAAGGAGAGATGTAATGTTCTCCTTGTTGAGTGGGTTGAGAAAGGTGTACAACCAGTTTTTAGTATTGGCCGAAATGCGTATATTGCGATGGTCATGGGAAAGCCAACCAAACATAAAGTCAGTCATGTGTGCCAGACGCCCAACAGGCAAGACTTCCCTATCCCCATCAGGAGGATGACTCTCCAACTCCTCCTACTCTTCCTCTTCAGCCCATCCACGCTGAACAGACAGTATGAAGCTAATGTGGGTAGTACCTTCTGTAGTATAGGGAACATCTCTTGTTTTTCCTCCTCTTCCTACATGGCAGGAAATCCTTGCATACAGTCCTGCTCATCATTATTGGCCCCCATGAAGTTTAAGTACATAATGTAGAATACCTACTGAAAAAAATGAATCACGTGAAAGAGCTTTTAAGTATCGAGCACTCTTGTTAACCTCATAACAACGGCCGTACGACTTAAAGCGGCAGAAAAACAGGGTACTTATTCTGTTCCGCCGCTTTAAAGCGTCGGTCTGAAAAAACCCTGTAGCGCCCCCCCAGCGACTGAAAATCTTGGGGGTTTCAGATACCGGGGGTAGCTGAGACCCCCCAGATTATGAATCGGGGTGTTTTTTTTGGACCCCGATAATGTGATCGCCAGTATACACCGTATACCGACGATCACATAAAAAAAAAAGAAATGGCCGGTAAAACTGATTTCTTTTTCATCTGACGTGATCAAACATGTCAGATGAGAAAGAAATATAAACCCCTAGTGCCCCCAAGGCCCCCGGTACTGGAGGTTCCCCCCCCAACCCCCTTCCGGAACAGTCAAAATGGCGCCGAAGCGCACCGAAAACTGCCGCCGCCGTCGGCTCTGCATTCATTTCCCTCCGATCTGAAATGATCAAACATTTCAGATTGCAGGGAAATGTCCTCCCCCTGACCCCTCCTCTGGTACACCGGAGCTCTCTGGTCCCCCGGAGCCCCCTCCGATTCTCCAGAGCCGCCCCCCTTCCCCCTCCGGAGCATGCAAGATGGCGGTGTGCAGCGCACAGTAGCGCGGGGCCGCATTCATCCTGCTCTTTCTGCCGCATGTGACACATCACATGCAACAGAAAAGTTGTTCCCAGGTCCCGCCAGGTCTCCCGCCGTCACCCCCCGTCAGCCCACGGTCTTCCCCGTTACCTGGCTGCTGCTCCGTCCCCGCAATCACTCCGCCTCCTTCTGGAAAGCTGGCGGCGCATGTGCAGACAGCGGCTGTCAGCTGTATCCTTGCAAGCAGGGACGCTGACCTCGCTGCTACACATGCTGCTGTACTGTGGACCGGGGGAGAGTGAGTGCAGTAATCTGCAGCCACACTCCTCACATGGAGAGCCTGCTGTTCTAGAAAATGGGGGGTACATTCTGTGAGCGTGCCCCTCATATTCTGGAATGAGGTTACTGCAGGTCACTCTGCCCTAGGTTGGACCGGGGCAGTGTGACTGCAGTATTCTCAGATTACTGCACCCACACTGCTCATGGAGAGTTTGCTCTTCCAAAAAATGGGGGATACGTTCCTTGAACGTGCCCCCCATATTTTAGAAGGTCCAGAGTCATCGTGGGACCTCCAAAATGGATTACAGTGACCGGAATTTGTTTATTTTCAATAAATTGGTGAAAGAGGGAATGCTTCGGCGAGTGTTTTTTCAAATAATTTTTTTTTTGTCTTTATTTTTTCCTATTACTGACTGGGTTAGTGATGTCGGGTATCTGTTTAGATGCCGTGACTTCACTAACCCCAGGGCTTGATGCCAGGTGACATTACAGCTGGTATCAACCCCGTATATTACCCCGTTTGCCACTGCCCCAGGGCGCGGGATGAGCTGGGGCGAAGTGCCAGGATTGGCGCATCTAATGGATGCGCCACTTCTGGGGCGGCTGCGGCCTGCTATTTTTAGGCTGGGAAGAGTCCAATAACCATGGCTCTTCCCACCCTGAGAATACCAGACCCCAGCTGTCCGCTTCACCTTGGCTGGTGATCTAATTTAGGGGGAACCCCACGTTTGTTTGTTTTTTTTTTTTTAAAAAAATGCCTGGGGAGCCCTCCAAATTGATCACCAGCCAAGGTGAAGCTGTCAGCTGTGGTTTGCAGGCTACAGCTGTCTGCTTTACCCTAGCTGGCTATCAAAAATAGGGGGACCCCACGTCGTTTATTTTAATTATCAATTTTTTGGGGGGCTAAATACAAGGCTAGGCACCCTTTAGTGCCACATGAAAGGCACTAAAGGGCGCCAGCTTAGAATATGCAGGGGGTGGGACGTTATATTTGTTTGACATCAATCTATTCATCCATTGTAGCATTTTAGGCTGTGCGCCCACAATCGGGGTTTGCAGCGTTTTGGCTGCAGAGTGTTTTCCCTGCGTCCATAACGCTGCGTTGTGCAGTAGAAGCACAGTGGAAGGATTTTTAGAAATCCCGTGCCCACTGTGCTTCTTTTCTCCGCTGCATAAACTGACCTGTGGTGCAGCTTCCTGAGCCTCAGCATGTCAATTTATTCTGCGGAGACGAGAGTGTTCTCTGCAGGTAGCATAGAGCTCCACAGCAGCCTGACCCCAAATCGTGGGCATGGGCAGCTGCGTTCTCCCGTGGACAACACTCACATCTCTGCAGGAAGGCTGACACTGTGTACTAGACGCTGTGTCGCTGGATCATGGCCACATAGCCTAAAAGTGAGAAATTTGTTGCTACAGCAACATTTTTGTGAAGTACCTGTGGATTCAAAATGCTTACTATACTCCTGAATAAAATCCAGTTTCCAAAATGGGGTCACTTGTGGGGGGTTTCTGCTGTATAGGTACCCAAGGGGCCCTGCAAATGTGACATGGTACCCGCAATTTATTTCAACTTTTCAGGAATTCAAATGGTGCTCCTTCCATTCCAAGCCCTCCCATTTACCCAAAGAGAGGTTTTTGGCCACATGTGGGGTATCCCTGTGCTCATAAGACATTGGATAACAACCTGTTGGGTCCACGGTTTGTTGTTGCCTCTTGAAAAAGTAAGAAATTTGATGCTAAAGCAACATTTTTGTGAAAAAAATGAAAATTTTCAATATGGCAACCTAAGCTTATCAAATTCTGTGAAGTACTCTTGGATTCAAACTGCACACTATACACCTAGATAAAAGTCTTGAGGTGTCTTGTTTCTAGAATGGGGTCACTTGTGGGGGACCACCACTGTTTAGGCCCCTTACGGCCTTTCCAAATGCAACTTAGCGTCCGCTAATGATTCCAGCCAATTGTGCAGTCAAATGGCGCTCCTTCCCTTCTGAGCCCTGCTGTGCACCCAAACAGTTGATTTCCACCACACATAAGGTATCAGCATACTCAGGAGAAATTGCACAATAAATCTTATGCTGATTTTTTTCCTTTTACACTTGTAAAAAAAAAAAAGCTACCTGGTTGAAATAACAATTTTGTGGTAAAAATTTATTTTTTTATTTTCACAGCTCAACATTATAAACTTCTGTGAAGCACCTGAGGGTTCAGGGTACTCACCAAACATATAGATAAATTCCTTCAGGGGTCTATTTTCCAAAATGGGGCCACATGTTGGGGAGCTTCACTGTATAGGCACCTCAGGGGCTCTCCAAATGCAACATGGCGTCCGCTATTGATTCCAGACAATTTTGCAGTTAAATGGCACTCCTTCCCTTACGAGCCCCGCCGTGTGCCCAAACAGTTGATTTCCACATATAAGGTATCGCCAAACTCAGGAGAAATTGCACAATAAATTTCATGGTGATTTTTGTTCCTGTTACCCTTGTGAAAAAAAGCTACCTTGTTGAAATAACAATTTTGTGGTAAAATTTAATTTTTTTATTTTCATGGCTCAACGTTATAAAATTTTGTGACGCACCTGGGGGTTCAGGGTACTCACCAAACATCTAGATAAATTCCTTGAGGGGCCTAGTTTCCAAAATGGGGTCACTTGTGCAGGGTTTCTGCTGTTTAGGTACCTTAGGGGACCTCCAAATGCGACATGGTGCCCGCAATCTTTTTCAGCCAAATTTCCTTTCCAAAATTCAAATATTGTTCCTTCCGTTCCAAGCCCTCCCATTTGTCCAAACAAAGGTTTCAGACCACATGTGAGGTATCACCGCGCTCATAAAAAAGTGGGTAACAAACCTTGAGGTCAAATTTTTGGAATTACCTCTTGAAAAAGTGAGAAAATTGATGCTAACGCATCACAACGCTAAAGCAACATTTTTGAGAAAATTATTAAAATTTTCAATATGACAACGTAACGTTAACAAAATCTGTGAAGTACCTGTGGATCCAAAATGCTCACTATACCCCTAGATAGAAGCCTTGAGGGGTATGGCATCACTTGTGAGGGGTTTCTTCTGTTTAGGTACCTTAACGGATCTGTAAATGCAACATGGTCCCCACAATCTATTTCAGCCAAATTTGTTTTCCAAAATTCAAATATTGCTCCTTCTGTTCCGAGCCCTCCCATTTGTCCAAACAGAGGTTTCTGACCACATTTTGGGTATCGGTGCGTTCATAAGAAAGTGGGGAACAAGTTTTGGGGTCCATTTTGTTGTGTTATTTCTTCTAAAAGTGAATAAAGTTGGGTTAGAGCAACAATTTTAGGTAAAATTTAATTTTTGCTTTTTTTCATTCCACATTGCTTTTGTTCATGTGAAGCACCTAAAGGGTTAATA